>NC_134483.1:368254465-368334465 GCF_040206685.1 Ascaphus truei
TGTAAGGAGACTGACTGTACTCATTACCATCATCATATAATTGGTGTTTATTTTAAAGTAGGGTGTAATTTTAATGGCTATAGATGCAAATATACTGTATAGAACCCAAGTTTTCTACCTGTACAAATTATTAGTGCCCATCTTGTTTGCAGAAGGTATCCTTATGATATGGGTTGAACATTAATCTCCATTGACAAGTGATGGGGGCTAGGGTACTTTAGTGAGTAGTAGAGATGGTCGAATCTGCCCAAATCCATTTCCCAGACTTTCTCTTGCATTTTCCCACAAAAATCAGTTTCTCAGTGTAAAATCCACAAATGGATTTGGCTGGTTTTAATCAACGTGGGTTCATAAAAAAACGCCATTAGATACAATCCATTGACGAATTTGTAGAATCTAATCCATGTATTCAGCAACTTGTTGGTGGAATATTAATAATCCATAAATGGATTGCTAAATCTCTGGATTGGATTCTACAAATCTATCCAACAAATCTATCCACGGGTTGCAGAATTAAGAGTGCATTGGCAATAATAATAGAAAATCCGCAAACCGCAAATTGCCCTTTTTGAGATTGATCCACTGAAATCCGTCGAGCAAAGGAACTGGCGATCCGCTATGAATCCAAATCCGGCCCCAAAATTCACTGATCTCTAGTGAGTGAGTAGAAGAGAATAGGCATCAGCATTTTCATACAGTATGATATTTAGGATTATTTTATTTAACCCCCGCCCCAGGAAGAAAAGGGATTGAAGTTGATCAAGTTCTTGAATTTTCTAAGGACTATTGGTATTTCTATAAAACTCACATTTCACATTTTAGCTGAGAATACTAATCAACTGTCTACCTAGATAGTGATACAGTATAATGTCACATAAATAATCCTTTAAAATAAAAAAAAATTCTAAAAATAAAAAGCTGTGATCAAATGCAAACAAAATTAAGTTACATTGGAAAAAAATGTATTTGTCTCCTATTCCTTCAATATAACCGTCTTACTTCTCCATATTCAGTAACACATTAATATTTATGTTGTGTTTGTTCTTTTATTTTGAGGTTATGTGAACGTGCTACATGGTTCAGTGTATTCCAGTATTGCAATTGCTGTGCTTCTTCAGCACTGGATCCTTGTACAAAACACTTCAAATTCTCTACCTTATGGATAGTACAATTCTCGGAATACCACTTTCATATCAAGTCCCTTCTTAAAGGTCAAATGATAGCATAAGATTCATTAGGTTAGCACAAGCATAAGATTCATTAGGGTAGCATATGCCTCAAACCATTTGCTCTTTGTGGATAGTGAGGGTCATATATCAAAGTCATTTGGCTGCAACAACACCAGATTTATAAAAGAGAAATAATCCCACTGAAAATTACCCTATTGATACAGCAAATCTAGTTCTGCATTTCTGCATTAGTTTTGACACTCTTCTGCAACCTAGAGAATCAATATCATATTAAGTATTTTATTTGCTAATTATTAATAATAAAAAAAATCAAACTTCACATACACACAGACATACACACCTGATTTTACCCATGCCTCCCTGCCATTTCTTCCCCTGTAAAGTGTGTTAACCCTCTCATTTTCATACTGACTAACCTTAAAACTAGCCCCACAAACCAAGCATCGAAATAGTCTGCACTCATGGTTACTGTCCCACACTCAGTCATTCCTACCACCCATTGTGACCAAGCACTGCCATCTACAGCACTTATTCCCTCACCTGTTGTCTCTGTAAGTTTCCCCTCAAACCTCTTAGATTGTATGTTCTTCAGGGCAGGGATTTCCTTTCCTATTGTCTGATTTTGCTGCACTTATTGTATTATTATAATTCCCTGTACTGTATTCTTTGTGAAGCGCTGAGTACACTTTTGGCGCTATATAAATAAAGACATACAATACAATATTCTTTGCAATCATATTTATTTAAGATGTCTGCAAGTGAGGTCTGGATAATCCATAGTAGAGTGCAATTAGGATGTTCACAAACAACGGCTGTCTAAACTAAGGCCGCGTTCACACTGGGGACATCGCGACGCAGCATACGCGAGTCCGCCTCTGTCTGCTGGGCGATGTGTGCTCATCCCCAGCAGACAGCATGATCCAACACAAGGCGACATCCAGGAAGGAAACAAGTGCCCAATCATTCAGCAAAGTACACGAAGGATGAGTGTTCTTAAACTCAGGTTCCACATATTTTTCTGGGATCCCATTTGGCATGTTTATATAATAACCAAGAAGTAGAAAAATGAAATATTTATCTCATATGCATTTTAAATTGTCTTGTGCATGCTTTGGAACATATCGCCATTATTTTCAATAAACATAACTTTCTATGTAAACGAGTGTGTCAATGATAAGAAAGTTTGCATCTGGTACATTGGCTCATAAGACATTTCCATTTTAGATATATACAGGCAAACTTAAAACCAAAATTCCAATGAAAATTTTGTGCAAATGGCCAGACGTGGGTTGGATCTATCAATACTTACATTACATTGATTGGCTGCTGAAATCACAGATTCACAAGTCTCCCGCTACTGCAGCAGTGTCGACGCCGTGCTTTGCAGCCAATGGTAGTTTCAATACTGAACACTACCATTGGCCGACAGGAATCTGTGACATGTGCACTTAAGCGTGCGCACGTCGTGTAGCGCGCTGTGAGCGGGGCCTAAGTATCATCCTAACTGCTATTGACTTGAATCAGAGTTAACTCCCATCAGGGGGCACTGACCCTTAATGGTCTCTCTTTCTCTCACACTCCACACCCCATTAGCCAGGATGAAGGAGTACCGTAGGTCTCCTCCTCTTCTCCTGCTGCCAATAATCAGCTCTGCCCCATACTTCCATCTATTTCTCTCTCTTCCTTGGAGGTTCATGCTGTCCAGCTTTTTTTATTCTCTCTCTATCATTATCTGCAGACCGCCAACCTCTATCTCCACCTTTCTCTCTGACTTTGAATCCAGGCTTTCCTACTTTCTCTCCTTCAACTCTGCTATCCTTTTTCTGGGGATTTAAACTGTCATATTATTGATCCTTCAGTCTCTTGGGAGTCTCACCTTCTCTCTATCGCCTCCTCCTTTGACTCCCAACAATGGACACATTCCAGCAACCACAAAGATGGTAACTACTTTAGACCTGTTTTTTTTTTTTTAACATTTTTATTAGGAAACAGGCAAGTTTACAGGCAAATTTCACATCACAGTATCCTAATACACTTTGATTTTCAAATTTTCCATGTTGGAGGGGGGGGGGGGTGTACCGCCAAGAGTGGCGCGACCTCTGGGTCACCGGGTGACCAGGGGAGCGAGAGATCTGAAAAAGAGAGGGGGGGATTGAGGGGGGGAGGCGTGGGTATGGGGATGGGGGGGGGCCTCCCCTGTGCCGCTGACCCTTGCGTCCTTCAGGTTGTGGCCTGAGTGGTCATAGTTTCTCCTATCGGATTCTCTCGGGTGTCAGTGAGTCTCCCAGGGCTCCCAGATTTTGTAATGACTTGTAGTCTTGCGTTTGAGAAACGCCGTCAGACGTTCCATAAGCATTACGTCGTCTATTCTTCTCTTAACCGCCTGATTGAAGGCGGGAGAGATCTTTTTCCAGGAGAATGCCACAGCACACCTAGCCGCGGTAAGGATGGAGGAGATTAATTTTCCTACCGGGCGGTCAATTTCCTCTATTGGCCTGCCCAGGAGGAAGGTCAGTGGATCTAGGGCTAATGTGAGGCTAGTTACCTCTTGGATTAAAGATTGGATAGAAAGCTAAAAATGTTGGGCATGACCACCAAATGTGGGCCATGTCTCCTCTCTGTCCACAGCCTCTCCAACATAGATCTGAGGCCAGGGAGTAGATTTGCTTCAATCTAACTGGGGTAAAATACCAGTGGAACATGATTTTGTAGATATTCTCTTTTGTTGTGGTGCAAATGGAAGTTCCTGAAGCAGCGTCCCATATATCCTCCCAGTCTTCTCTATCTATGTCTATACTTAGTTCCGCCGCCCACTTGGACATGTAGTCGTGAGTGGAGGGGCCTGCTGTTCTCTCCATACCAGCATATATGTTAGAGATCAATGCTGTTTGATGTGTACTAGTTCGGCAGAGTCTCTCAAAGTTGGTGAGGGGAGGATACTCAAATTTTGGGGACAATTTTTGGAGAAAATGTCTAATTTGGAGATACTTAAATGGGCTCAGTTCTGGGGCCTCGTGTCTTGTTCGTAATCTTGGAAGTTCAGCAGCCTTCCATCGCTCAGTAGGTCAGCAACCACCCTAACCCCCTTCAGACGGAAGTAGTCGAACTGTTTTGGTTCACATCCTGGGGGGAAATGGGGATTGTTGTGGCTCAGAGTAAGCAGTGAGCCTGGAGCAGTTAGTTTAAACTTTGATCTGCATTTCCGCCAAACTTCCCAGGTGTGTCTGGTGGCACCAAGGTCGAACCTACGGGGTGGTTTATCCCCCTTGTCTGTGCACCAAAGGAGGGCCTGCAGAGAAGGCATTTTTACGTAGTGGGATTCAATATCTCGCCAGCAATAGAGACCCGGGTCTGCGTTCCACACTACGGCTTGCCTCAACTGGGCCGCTAAATAGTACTTTGTGATATCTGGGACACCCAGGCCCCCTCTTCCTCTTGACATCAGGAGGACCGATCTGGCCACCCTGGGCCTTTTGCCCTTCCAGATGAAGTTAAACATTTTATTCTGGATGTTCTTAACTTCAGGGCTGGGAACATGGATCAGGAGTGTCTGGAAATAGTATAGCAATCTGGGGAGAATATTCATTTTTACCGAGATCATCCTTCCAATCCATGAGATCTGGTAGTCTTCCCATTTGTCCAGATCTTTTTTGATTTTCCCGAATAGGGCCGGGTAATTATATTTGTACAGTGATTGGTAGTTGCCTGATACATTCAATCCCAGGTATTTAATGTATGAGGAACTCCATCTATAATTAAAGTTCAGTTTCAGTAAATTAACTTCCGATTCTGGTACATTTAAGTGTAGGGCTTCTGATTTGTCATTATTAATTTTGTAGTCCGAAATTTTGTCGAACTCCACCAATTCTTTATGTAGGTTGGGAAGTGATGTTTGAGGGTGGATTAGGGACAGTATTATATCGTCGGCAAAAAGCGAGATTTTGTAATTTGTATCACCAATTGGTACGCCCTGAATGTTTATGCTCTCGCGTATTTTGGCCGCCAGGGGTTCGATCGTCAGGGCGAAGAGGAGAGGGGACAAAGAACAGCCCTGCCTTGTACCATTCGTTATTGGAAATCTCTGCGCTGTGCCTCCCGGGAGTTTGATTGCCGCCGATGGATTTTGGTACAGTGCTCGGACCCCCTCTAGGAATGAGTCCTTGAAGCCAAATTTTTGTAAGGTTTTGTCTAAGAATAGCCAATTGATTCTGTCAAACGCCTTCTCTGCGTCTAAGCTCAGGAGAACTGCCTTGGTGTTTGTAAGGTTAATGTGGTCTATTATATTTATAATTTTGCGGGTGTTGTCCGAAGCCTGACGGCCCGAGACAAATCCCACTTGATCGTTATGGATAAGTCTGGGTAGGATGGGGTTTAATCTGTTTGCTAGTATTTTGCTATATAGTTTTAGGTCGTTGTTCAACAGCGATATGGGGCGGTAACTCCCACATTGCATTGGGTCTCTCCCCTCTTTGTGGATTATTGCTAGGTTAGCCATTGACATTGATGCTGGTATGGGGTCACCTTCCATAAAGGAGTTGAACAAGTCCAGTAAGTAAGGAGATAGGGACGGGAGAAACCTCTTATAGTAAGCGTTTGTGAATCCATCAGGGCCGGGGGCATTGGATAGTTTTAGAGCTTTTACCGCATCTGCCAATTCCTCTTTTGTAATTTTCCCATTAAGTGTCTCGTTCTCCTTCTCCGTCAAGGATGGGAGGTTGCAGCTATCTAAATAGTTCGAGACTGCCGTAAGCCTTGATGCTCTATTATTTTCCTCTTGGGTTCTGAGGTTGTATAATTTGGTATAAAATTTATTAAATTCCTCCGCAATGTGTCAGTCATTATATAATATGTGACCTGACCTATTCTTGATCGGAGTTATTTGGGACCTCTTTTGTACCCCTCTTAATTTACTGGCCAATAGTCTGGCAGCTTTGTTTGCCTTATCATAGTATCTCTGGTTAGTACATCGAAGGGCTTTTTCGACATCCTCGAGTTGGATCTTTTTCAACTCGTTTCTGGCGGTTGTTAAGGTTTTGTATATTTTCCCCGAGGGGTTGGATTTGTGTTGCTGTTCTAGTTTGATTATTTTCTCTGTCAAGTCTTTGAGTAATGTTGCCTTGGTTTTTTTCCTATGGGATGCTATGGAGATAAAAGTACCTCTGATGGTTGCCTTATAGGCTTCCATAGTACCGCCGAGGATGGGACTGAACCTGAGTTGTTCCTGAAGTACTCTGATAGGGCTGTCCTGATTTCCCTCTCTATTTCCAGGTGATTCAATAATGAATCGTTTAGTTTCCAGTTAAATGCGCTCAACTTTGTGAACGGAACTGAGAGAGTTAAAGAGATAGGGGCATGATCCGACCATGTGACCAGGCCTATATCCATTTATTGGTAGGCATCCAAGACGCTCTTGGTTGTAAAGAGGTAATCAATGTGAGAATAGGTCTGGTGGGGTGCGGAGTAAAAGGTATAGTCCCTTTGGCCCTGATGTTGGGATCTCCAAACGTCCACTAGGGAAAATTCTTTGATAATTGCTCTAAATGCTGTACCCATCTTTAGGGATAGTACCGTATGTGGGCGGTTAAGATGGAGTGTCTTATCCTCCAGTGGGTTTAAGGCCATGTTTAGATCTCCCCCCACTATCAGTGAGGATAGGTAGGTAGGGTCGATTGAGTTTAGGACTGTTTTCAAGAACTCTGCTTGGTTCTCGTTTGGAGCATAGAGGTTGACCATGGCGATCGCCGTGCCTGCCAGTGAGCCATATACCACAAGAAATCTACCCCCTGGGTCTGAAACCTTTTTGACAAAATTGAATGGAGTTCCCTGGCGTATTAAGATGGCTAGCCCTCGTTTCTTGCTTCTGAACGAGGCATAATAGCCCAGCGGGAATGTATTATTAAATATTTTAGGCGGCTCGTGGTCTGTGAAGTGTGTCTCCTGGAGAAAGATAATATCTCCTTGGGATCTTTTCATCTCCTGGAGAGCTAGCTTTCTCTTCCTGTGACTCTGTAGTCCTTTAACGTTAAGGGAGATAACTTTGATTGGGGCCTGCCTAGCCATTTTTGTTATCTCCGAAGGGGTCTTTGCGGATCACTCCTTTCCCAACCGGGGAACCGTGACTGATTACTGTGCCTGAGGGGTAATAAAGTACATCTCTAGCGGAAGAGTGTGGCCTATTGTCTGGACCTGGGTCAACGGTGTCGGGGGGTGGAGGGGGAAGGGGTGAGCGGGGGGGGTAAAGGACTGCTGGGACAGCACCAGCAGGCAGAGAGATAGAGGATGGGGGCCTGAGGGCGCCCCCGATAGAGTGTAGCCGGGTTTGCGCACCGGCATTCGGACTTAGGGTCCTTGGGGGGTAGACCCGGGAGTACGGACTGGCTCGTCCAGGAGGGTGTGGACCCCTTAGTGGTTTTTTCGGAATCATTTTCCCTGTGTGTATATAGTCGACAGGGAAGAGGAGAGAGAGGGGGGGGTGGGGGAGGTGGGGGGGGGGAAGGGGGAGGGGAAAGGGGAAGGGGGAGGGGAAAGGGGAGGGGGAAGGGGGGGAAGGAGAGGGGGGAGGGAAGAGAGGGGGAGAGGGGGGGAGGAGGGAGGGGGAAGGGGGGGGGAGGGAGGAGGGAGGGGGGAGGGAAGGGGGAGGGGGGGGGAGGGAAGGGGGAGGGGGGGAGGGGGGGAGAGAGGGAGGAGGGGGGAGAGGGGGAGGGTGAGAGGGGGAGGAGAGGGGGGGAAGGCACGAGGGGGCCAGGTACGCTTCTATGGATATGGATGATCGACAGTCTTTCTGCGTGGCCCATAGAGTCTAGCCCTGTCCAGATCCCTCCCACCCCCTCCCCCACAGACCATCTTCAGGAACAGGAACAGCTCTCTGCAGCTAGCGCCGCGGCATCCTCCCGCCGGTTCACCGCAAGAGAGGGGATCCCCTTTAACTGCAGATGCAGGGGGAGCTCCGTCCCCTTCTGCCGCCGATTCCCCGGCTTCGGACCTCACAGGGTTCACAGTGCCACGCCGCCCCTTCTCGCCATTGGACCCGCGCCTCACAGGGGGGTCTCCCTGAGCTGCCTGTCGGATCGCCCGAATCGGGCTCTCCGGGGCTTTGCAGTGTGCCGGAGCTGGGTCCGGAAAGGTCAGGGGGAAAATGTTTATTCTTTAAATTATGCTCCGGGGTCCATAGGACTCTCCTAGAACGCGGCCATGTTGCGTGACGTCACCGGAATCCCCCCTTTAGACCTGTTTTTTACTAAAAATAAACGTTCCATATCTGATTTCTCTGTCTCCCCCTGCAACTCTCTTACAATCACCTGTTATCACTCAACACAACTCATTTCACTCACCCACCCCTAATATATCTGTCATACCCACTACTCTTGAGACCTTCACTAAATTGATCTCTGCTCTGATATCTATCCAAAATACTAACCTATTTTCTTTATCTCCTTCCTCTGAAACTGACAATATTGTCATCGCTTAAAATTCTATTAACAATTCCCTAACATGCTCCCTTCAAATTTGCACTCATGCCTCTTAATGCTTATGGAAGAAATCTCATACTGGCTGATTTTCTACACAATACATTTCTCCTCTCCTGTTTTAACTTTGCTCTCTGTAAGGCCATAACAACAACACTATATTTCCTCACTAATCAGCACTCATAAATCCAATCCAACCTGTATCTTCTCTGTATTTGACTTCCTCCTTTGACCTTCTCCTCCCACTTCTGATTCTTCCTTCACTTCTCCCTTCTCTCTGCTTCTACCTACATCTCCTTCATCAACTCTTAACTCCTTTTCTCCAGTAACAGAGTTGGAAGTTTCTAAGCTGATTTTCTCTTCTCCCTCTACCACAAGACTTTATCGATCCTATCCCCTCACACCTTATCAGAACTCCTACTCCTGTCTTAGTCCCAACTCTCACAAACATCTTAAATTCCTCCCAATTCTCTCGCACAATCCCCTCTTCCTTTAAGCATACGTTCATCACATCTACAGTATTTTTTTTTTAAAACTAGAGACCCTACATGATTTACTAACTACCACTCTGAACCCCTCCTGCCATTTGCCTCCAAATTGCTAGAACATCTTGTGTTCTCCTGTATGACCAACTTTCTTGATTACCATGCCTTCCGGGAAACCTTTTGAACCTGGCTTCTTAACAGCTCACTCAACAGAAACTGTGCTCACTAAAGTAGCCAATGATCTACATGAAGCAAAATCTCAAGGAAACATTTAAGTGCTAATATTATTCAATCTCTCTGCTACTTTTAAAGCTGTCAATCACTCTTTTCTCATTCATATGCTTAACTCTCTTGGTATATGCAACAGTCCTATCCTGGTTCTCATAATATTTCACAGCCGCCGTAGCGACGTCCGACACTCCATGTATCGCTGGAAGCAGTGGGCCCAAGGAGTTTAAATTAATGATGTTCACCTCTGGAGACCCCCTGCTTCAATACAGTTTAGAAAAAAATAATAAAATGTTGGATTGCTGTTAGAGCTACTCAGAGAGGCACAGAGAGAAACTGCTTCTCTCTAGGACTCCTCTGCACAGCGATTACCTGGCATGGGACAGTGAAAGCTGCTTGAATCCTCCCAGGCCGCAAAATGTATTGCTTTCGTGGGCCGCACACAGGCCACATATTTCAGCCTGTTTGTTCACGCCCACGTCGGAAGTAAATCTTTACTGGACTTCGTGATAAAAAAGTAACAGTTGTCCTGTTTTTGTTTATTCAGGACGAAAGGACATGTTTGAAAAATGTAAATCAAGATACAGGGCCTCATGCAGTAAGCGACGATTATGTGAAATCGGCAAGCTTATCGATTAGTCATGTTATTGGCGTTTTTCCCTCTCCGTATGCAGTAAGTGCCGAATACATTCAAAATCAACCAGAAAACAAATCCGCCCACTCTCACGATGATGAGCCGATCACACACAGGTGTATCGGCGTGCGTGGCGGGGTGCTGTTAGGTTGCACAATCACAAATCTTGCTGAATCAGGCGAAACAAGCATGTTTTTGATTGCGCGCCATATTTAAAGGCAACGTGTACTGCTAATCATTCTCTGTGTTGTTGGGAGTGAGAGAGAGAGAGAGACGCACAGAGCTGGACGATTGAAGATTTGCATATTGACTGAGAGACTTGTTGTGTATTGGGTGAGCTTTGTCCTTTGTTGTTTTGTTTACATCTTTGTCTTGTTTTATATGTGGAAGTGGGTCGTGTGATTGCCTGTACATTTCTTGTCTGTTTTTTGTGAGTGCTGGAAGTATGCCCGCAAAGCGTGGGAAGAGTGATGCTGGTGGGAGTGGGAGTGCTACTCGTGGGAGTACGCGTCGGAGTGAACGTACTGTTCAGGGGAGTGATGTTGCTGGTGCACCGAGTGGTGTTGCTGGGAGTGGGAGTGCTGTTGCTGGGAGTGGGAGTGCTGTTGCTGGGAGTGGGAGTGCTGTTGCTGGGAGTGGGAGTGCTGTTGCTGGGAGTGGGAGTGCTGTTGCTGGGAGTGTGAGTGCTGGTGCTAGGAGTGGGAGTGCTGGTGCTAGGAGTGGGAGTGCTGGTGCTGGGAGTGCTGCTGGTGGCGCAGTTGCTGATGGGGTGTCTGGTGGTGGCGTGCTTGCTGGTGGCCAGCTTTTGGAGGCTCTTCCATTGGAAGAAGGAGAGTCCAGTCAGCACCAGCCAAGCTCTGACCCTAAACCTGCTCGGAAAAAACGTGTGGAGAAGCCACGTAATCCTCGCTTCAATGACCAGGAAAATAGGGCTCTTGTCACTGGCATTCTGGAGCACTATGACAGTCTCTATGGACATTTAGTAGGTAAGTGTAACTTTACATTTATTATTCAAATACATGTGATCCTAGGTCATCTGAGTTTTGTTCATATGCAAATATGGGTTCAGAATATCTTTCTATGTTAATTAGTCTGGAAACACAGCTTTTTATCATGCCTTACAAGGACAACTAAACACAGGCGGTCAATTTGCCAGAACTGCATACAATATGAATGCAACCTTGCTTACATGTATAGGTTTAGTAGTGAATGCTCATGTGCTGCACATATTACACATAAAACAGCATGTTTGCTATCTCTTGGAACAGCTAGCAGTGTAGGAAACTGGTGCTTATATTATTATTAATTTACCTCATATCTTTTATATGTTTTTCAAGGGCGGACAAGTGCAGCAAGCAAAAAAGAAATGTGGGACACAATAGTCATTGGTGTCAATGCCTGTGGGAATAGTGTCAGGGACAAGTATCATTGTCGGAAAAGATTTGATGATATTAGGTCCAAATTGAAAAAGAAAATACAAGACCAACGCGTGCATGCTACTGGCACTGGAGGTGGGCCCACACCACAACGTCTCATATTGACTCCATTGGAGGAGCTGCTTCGGCCAAAATTACTTACCGTCGTCGTGGAAGGCTTGGCTGGTGACCGTGACATTGGAATTTATCCGTCACAATTTCCAGCAGGTGATAAATATTACTGTACTAGGCGTGTCGTTGCTTACAGTTATTTTGCATATTTACACTGCTTTTTATACTGTCTTCACAATATAAGCATACCTGCATCTATATATGTATATGTCTGATTCTGTATATATATATCTCAAAATAGACATATATGTAGTAGTCCTACTAAAAGCAGTAACTAATATAGCACGTGCCATTGCGTGCTCATTTACATGTGAATTCCCAAAATGCATAGCTGCAGTGGAAGCAATTGATGGTGGGCGAAGATGGGGAACAACAGGGTAGTACACATGTGTAACACATGTTCATGAGAAATTATTAGTAGCTACAGGTACAGAACAGAAATATGTATCATATTATTGTGTATTTTATTGATTTTACTCCGACAAACATGACATTACTGCCTATTTTAAGCATGCATCAAAGAAATTGCATGTAACGGCCTACAAACATCACTGGCACTAACACATCTATAGTTGCTTATGAAAAGGTCCATTTTTGCTTTATGTCATATACAGACAGCATAATGAGGCACACGTATCATATGTTATGTCATTGTTTTCATAACTTAAACACTGCAGATGACTACTTAGCTCATCTACCATTGTGTTAAAGCAGCTGCAATTAATATCTCATCACAGCATACACTTCAACAGAGGGGGTGGGGTTCAGCACACACACTAATTACAGCCTCATTTCACGGTCAACTTAGTTCACACCATTTGCACCTGTTTCAAGTCATTGAAAGGTGTGGCTGATTAGGCTTTTTGGGGAAGGGAATACCTTTCTTACAACCTGAATAGCACAACTGAAGTTAATCACACTCATTTGAAAGCTTAACTCTAGCTACTAAATGCCCCAACAACTCATTACTTATCAAACCGTACGTCACACATTAGTTCACTCATATCTATAGTTGAACTACTATGAAAGACACATTATCACACACTGCATGTGTTGTCTTGTTGAGTCACAGCCACATTCAGGTGTGCCACATCTTCGATTAATGTACCACACATATCCTCTACCAAAAACAACACTTTTTGCAATATGACCACCTTCATGATAACCATTGTGAATGGTCATCTCATGATAGTTATGTACATTATGATACTGATATCACTACACAACATATGATTTTTATGTACTCATTTAATCTATTTATCCTCACGCATTACTGCAGAAACATAGTATGTTGTATGTTAGGGAACTCAAAAATTCTAAGTACACAGGCATGTACAGTGTTATTACAACTATTTATGTTCACTTTCACACACATTTTCGGTTAAGGAACTGATGTTGTTAGTTAATCATAAATACAGAACATACAATAAGTGTTTGTTCAATATTTACACATGTAAATGTAAAACTTATGTTATTGTTATATATAGTTGCCCCTGGAGGACATGTGTCACCTGAGATGGAACAAGTGTCTTCACCTGGGTCAGCCAGCTCAACACTACTAGAAGGTGAGTGTATCATTTGCTGGCCATATAATATGTGCTCTTCTATATGTTATGTTGTCATGTGCATTATTTGTTTTGCACATCTTCTTTAAATAGGATTACTTAGTGTCAGTGAAAATTAAGTGTAAGGCAACATGTATTGTGTTAGTGATGTTAATTATCATGTAGGACTTCTGAGTTTAGAGCAACTTTTCATTCATTCATATTTCATACTGAGTCCAAACATTATTCGTAAGTCAAGGTAGTTTTTAATGAGGTTATAAAACGTATGCTAACATGTTAGGTGTTACTTAGGACACAGTACAATTACATAGTAACACAGCATACATTAACATGCCATTTAATAATGTGTACATTTCTTTTTAGAACATCATGGTGATGAGGATGATGAGTATGATGAGGATGACGCCACAGAAGAGACTGAAATACAATCATGTGACCATGAAGAGGTGCCAATAGAAACTGTTGTACCGCCAAATCGTCCATCAACTTCCACATACGATGCAATTGTAGCTTCAGAGGGAAAAATAGTGGACGCAGAAAATCGTCGCCATTCAGACATGATGACAGTGCTGGAAAGGATGATTGGACTGCAGGAAGAAACAGTATCACAATTGGCACATCTCCACAGAGTCTTCATTGAAGTGCCTAAACAGTTGCAAAAAATCAACACCTCATTCGAAGCATTAGTTGTTCAGCAAACACAAGCTAATTACTGGAGAATGACTAATGTACCACAATTCAACACCTCCCAGCCAGGATCTGTTCATGCAGGTCAGTTTTCACCACATTCATCTGATATTCATTCACCAGGCCCAAATGTTACCGGTCAAGTAGCAGACATTGCTGTGCAGGTTCCTGATGACATCCTACCGCTGCCATCTGTACAAATTCAGCAGCAGACACCTACAAAGGAGGCGACAAAAACAAAACAAGACACACATGAAACAGTCCAACCATCACTTGTGCAGTGTCTACCAACTTGCTCACATGTGTCACTGGGCACAAGCCCTGTCCGTGAACAGTCACTACCCAAAAGCCCTGTAGGTGAATCGCTGCCCAAAAGCCCTGTAGGTGAGTCGCTGCCCAAAAGCCCTGTAGGTGAATCGCTGCCCAAAAGCCCTGTAGGTGAATCGCTGCCCAAAAGCCCTGTAGGTGAATCACTGCCCAAAAGCCCTGTAGGTGAGTCACTGGCCACAAGCCCTGTAGGTGAGTCACTGGCCACAAGCCCCGTAGGTGAACAGTCACTGGCCACAAGCCCTGCCCGTGAAGTGCCAGAGGCCACTCAAAGTGGCTCTGTTGTGCCTAAAGTTGGTGGCAAAAGAAAAAGGAAAATTCAAGAGACAACAAGCAGGCCTGTTACTCGCTCGCAAAAGGAACAAAAAAAATAAATGTTATAATTCAGAAAATATGTCTTTGGCCTTGTTTTGTTGACTTCAGATTATCTAATTACTATTGTATGTATGCTGAAGACTGTGTTGTTTCCAAACTTTCAACTATGTTCTTGTACACGTGAAGTTTTGGAAATGTTAACACTCATAATTAATTGTGTTATAAATATTTATGTTGTAATCGTCTGTTCAGTAATGGTCCACCAGGAGCCAGTTGCTAAGTTTAGAGAAGCTGCCATTGACTTTGCAGCAAAACATTGCATTTGGGTGTGTTAATTGATGTAAGAATTGCATATGCATATTAGTCACATGCAATTATTAAAACACCTAAGTAAGTGCAAACATCTTTCTTGTACGTGTACAGCAGGATTATGTGTAAATTATTACTTACCTTTGCCTTGCTTGGCCATTGTAATTTTGTCCTTTAATCAGTTGTGTGTTCGTTTCTATAACATCTCAGAATGTATAATAATATATACACACACACACACACACACACACACACACACACACACACACACACACACACACACACACACACACACACACACACACACTGAGTGAGTGTGAGTGTGAGTGTGTGAGTGTGCATATATATATATGTATATGTGTATATATATATGTATATATGTGTATATATATATGTATATATGTGTATATATATATGTATATATGTGTATATATATATGTATATATGTGTATATGTGTATATATATATGTATATATGTGTATATATATATGTATATATGTGTATATATATATGTATATATGTGTGTATATATATATATATATATATATATATATATATATATATATATATATATATATATATAGTACTATATAAACTGGTATACACAAACTAATACACTTCATGCTTCCTTGTGAAAGCACACTATTTTAATAATACAGGCCTAATGTTTGAGAAATATCCTAAGTATGAGACTCTAACAGTATTGTGCTTAAACAAATGTTTATTACTTCATTCAATCATGTTTCTCACCATTTAAATAGGTTTCATACAAGGTATACTTAATGCCATCAATGTTGTGTGTACTCCTGCAATATAAAAAAAAAAAAAATATTATATATAAATATATATATATTTTTATAAGAGATATATTTATATATATATATATATATATATACACACGTATTTAAACTCATGCAGACAGGGAGTTAACCAGACTTTCACATACACACAGAAATGTAAGCGGGGAAAAAACATTTCTTTTTGCAGGTGTGTTTTTACTGATATGCCTGGCTAAGAAATATTTTCACACACTGGTCTTTGTTAGTTTTCAAAAAAACACTATGTGAACGCATTCACAGTCTAGGGATGTTTTTCACAAACGAGATAAAAGAAGGAGAAATGTTTCTCCCACAGTCCCATATCACGAACCACAACTGTTAACCCAATTAGACAAACAAATCCAATTGGCGTTTGAAATAAGGAGTCAAAGTAGTTACTTTTGTTGACCTTGACAAGGAAAAACAGGAGTTTGTTAGCCATTCAGCACATTCATTTTGATGAGCAAATAACACAGACCTGCACACAGCTTTTGTGCTACTCAGACATGGCTGATGAATTCGTTAACAATATTAATCCCCTTTTAGGGTATAAGTACATGATCTGTGAAGCCATCTTGAACAGTCGCGGACAGAAAGCAAGCACACGCCAAATCGATGATTTCATTCGAGCAAAATATCCTTATTACCAAGACCGTAAGCATGCACGGAATTTTAATTCCTCAATAAGATTCACTTTATCAAGTAATGACTTTTTTGAACGTGACCAGGATAAGCTACAACACACCTATGGTTTCTGGAAGATTGCCCCGGAAAAACAATTTATCCTGAAAGACGGCACTTATATTGTCGTGAAAGGCATATTTATTCCTAATGGCAATAGCAATGTATCCGCTACTACTGATCCGTTTGAATCGATACGTGCTGCAATATCTGCAGCCTCCATTCCTGAAACCCACATTGTACAAGAACAAAAGTACTATGATTATGTACCAAGCCTTTCAGCTGAAATTGCATTGGAATGGGAACCGGAAGAAATGAACCTACCTCCCGACCAATTATTTGAAGAAAGCAGTGGCGATTCCTATGAGCGCATCCTGGAGGAGATATGTGCCATACTGGATTCAGCGGTTGGGTTAAGCGTGGATGAAAATGGCTTGCATTTCTGGAGCGACCAGTTGCAGCCAGGCGAAGAGTTAATTCTAGAAGAATGGTAAATATAACAATCGTTATGCGTTGACTCTGCGTTTAAATTTTTTTTTTTTTTTGTAACCACCATTTTCACTTTCAATGCGTGGATACAGCGTAACATTGCAGACTGCATAACATGTAGCGATCACAAACAAATTGTTTCCTAATACAATATAGTAGGACCTGAAAGAGTAGTACACATTGCTGACGGAATAAATATACGTACTTTCCTATCCCTTTAAACATATTAGCAACATTTTACCATTACTCTAACACATACCTGTTTTGTTATCATGCAACATCTACAACATTGAAAACCGGGTCCACCACGTATGACGTGGGACCCTTGTCATGGGCCAAGGCGTCCTTAAAAAGGATTAGTGATGTAAGTCCCGCCCCCAAGCGACGTGCGCGCCTCAAAGCCTATTGGCTGTCATGTTTTGTTATAGTAACGGTAACTGCAGTGTGTGATGCGTGCGGCTCAGTGTTTGTAGGCGTACCCTGGGCGTTAGCCGAATGTTAATTGAGTGGGAGGAGTGTTAGCGTGCGTTTCACGCTGGCTTAACATGACGTCACACGTATTGCATTTGCGCATTGTGTTATCGGCCGTGCTTTCTGTTCAAACACGTCTGTTTAAAAAGAATACAGATGTACTCGTTTAGAACGAATGTAGTTTCGTCTTCATTGTATTTGAAATAAAGATTTTATGTTTACTGGTATTTTCAACATGTATTGAACGCACAACGTACGCTTTGTTTTGCGCATGCGCTAACAGTTAGTGGAGCCAAGCGTGAAGTGCGTGCGCACACAAAGATGTGCGCGCACATCTTTCAGTATACAGGCAACGTTCACTTCTTATACATAGTTATGCCTGCTACAAATTTAAAGAAACATTACATACTGATGAACAGTTTTACTTCTAACATATAAGTGAGTGACGTGTGTATCTACACAATCATATAGAGCTGCGTAACGCGTTGTCACGGATGCATATCTAGTAAGGTGCCATCTTTGACCATCATGTGTTTGCTGTATTTCAGAGATGTCGGGGAAGATACAATCGGATCAATGTATGATTTCAGAAGAGTCTACCTTTATATGAGATGATTGTGAGGAGGAGCCACCGACTACTATACTACATATGGAACTAATTTTATATTGCTTGCAGCGCTTATTAACAAACAATTAAAAATGTGATACCCTTATGCCTATATTGCATAAGCACTTAATTAACATAATGATGTTGCAAAAGAGTGCCTCATGAATTTTTATTGAGTGTTCTTTAATGACTACTAACATTTTATGACATGGTGTGTTTTATATATAACAACCATTCCCACTCTGCTAACACATTTGTGTATTCTAATATGTAATGGAACGTATGACTGTCGAAACTATGTAACAATAATAATAATAATATGAGCATGTTCATGTATAGGGCTGCTAGTTGTACGCAGCGATTTACAGACACATGTTTCAGCCTGAGGTCCCTGGCCCGTGGAACGTACAAATGTTTTTTTGCCGCATGAGGCACAGGGAGATAAAGTGACTTGGCCAAGGTCACAAGGAGCCCACACCGGGAATTGAACCAGACTCCCCTGCTTCAAACTATCAGTGCCAGTGTGTGTCTTTACTCAGTGAGCCACTCCTTCTCCCAATGTAAAGGACACTTACAACCAAGTAGCCATTTATTTTTAAAATCTCTTGTTACATGGGTATGTAGATAAAATGGTTTGGGACTGTAGCAAATAATGTTACTGGCCAGATGTTATGGTCCCCTCCAATGCATGATGTTCTGAATATGACATCACCATCATGTTATGAAGTACGTTTCTGTGTATATTTCATTAACCTAACTAACTATAGTTTACTGTGTTTATTAATCGTTTAGAAATACATAGTATAGTCAATATGATGATATAAGCTACCATAATAAAGCTGGTGTTATCATTTGTCGGTCTTATACATGGATCCTACACCAATTGATAGAGACACAAACAGTTGTCTTAAAAAGTGTGTCTATGCTAGTGATGAATGTGCTCCCGTAAGTAAACAAATAAGTACAGTTATCCCCTTTTCTCCAACCACCTCTATATTACATTAATGGAAATTATAAGGAAACATACATAAAATGTGATGAAATGTGAGTAATCATTTTGTAATACAATGCACATGAAAGCTCAAGAGTAGCTAAATGCATATACATGATACAGAAAGTACATATATGTAACATTTGTGTTTAAACCAATATGTTGGGTTTTTAGTTCCAATAATTATAGGAAGATTGAGGTAGCCACATCTTATGAGAGATGTCAGCAAATATACATACCATGATCAGTCATACTGGAGATATACCTATAATGCAAAGGAACAATATATAAATTGCAAACATTGACATGCCATCTTCAGTACCGTAAACAACACAGCAAAGTGTGTATTTGGTGTTAAATGTACAACACCATGTATATTTCATGACATTCAAAATGTAAATCAGCCTGGTGTACACATCATATGGATGTACATGTTACACTGCACCAATAACATTGTATGTAAGCATACTAGAAGCATGAATGATTATGGGCATAATATGTGTTTTGTCTTAGCATAAGGAATAACACAATGCTAAAATATTATTGCTTTGTTACCCAAGTTGTATTCACATACACACAACTAAAGTACAATTGAAGAGGGATTATATAACCTGTGCAACAATAACATACCGGTGCCACATCCCTTTGTGCACACAGCAGAGAAAAGAAAGGTGTGCAACCCATATTCATCTGTGTCCTAACAGAAGGTTATATAAAGAAACATTATTGTTAATATAACATAATTAAACTATAAAAGTAGTACTAGGAACATATGAGTTTGTACTTACAAGAAAAAAATGAATTGATGAGATTCTGTCGTGTCTGGCCACCACTGGCTGTTTGTTCATTTTCAGCAGCTACATGGGTGGGATGCTCGTCTACCAAAGCCTCAGCTAGGTCTGACTGTACATTGTGCCTGAGTGCAACATTGTGCAAAATGCAACAGGCAAGGATAATATCAGACACTTTTTGAGGCTTGTATAGAAGAGCCCCACCAGTTCTGTCCAGACACCTAAACCTGGTCTTGAGTAGGCCAAATGTCCTCTCTATAACAGATCTTGTAGATATATGGGCTGCATTGTACCTGTCCTCTGCTTCAGTTTGAGGGTTTAGCACCGGAGTCAAGAGCCACGGCCTAATTCCGTATCCTGAGTCACCTATAATGAATGGAGCACACATAAGCTGACATTAGTGATCAAATTGTACAATGCCAACATTCCTAAATCAACATGTGTTTTGTGTTAGAACATGTAAATATGTACTCACCCAGCAGCCAACCAGGTTCAAAATGTCCCTCTTCGAACGCATGGAAGACTGAAGAGTTCCTCAGGATAGAGGAATCGTGACTGGAACCAGGGAACTTGGGTACCACATGCATTATCCTCATCGTGGCATCACATACCACCTGTACATTGAGTGAATGGTAGTGCTTCCGATTGCGGTACACATGCTCACTCTGACTAGGTGCAATCAAAGCAACATGTGTGCAATCGATTGCACCCAGCACACATGGTATCCCTGCTATATTATAAAAGCCAGTCCTGACTTCCAGCCACTCTGTCGCCTCTGTAGGAAAATGAATATAATTCCTAGCGCGTCTATTGAGTGCATAGAGAAACTGGGTCAAGGCCCGCGAGAATGTAGATTGCGAGACCCCGCCCACTATGCCCACAGTTGTCTGGTATGACGCGGAAGCAAGATAATGTAATGAGCACAGCATTTTAACAAGCCCAGGGACTGCACGACCTCTGGCTGTGAAAAAATCTAAATCCCCCCTTATCTCCTCATAAAGAGCTAAGATTGCTGCTGAACTCAAACGATAGCGACTTACAATCTCCTCCTCACTCATCCCATCTAACAGGGTTCTCTCCCTGTACAGACGCGGACGAGGCACAAGTTGTCTCCTCTGTCTTCTCCTCTGATCTCCTGTCCCTCTACCTGTCCCTCGGCCTGTCCCTCTCCCTGTCCCTGTCGTATCCGCGTCACTGTCACTGTCCCTCGGTGTGTCCCTACCTTGCCCTATATCATTCTCTTGATCAGCAAGCATGTCATAGAAAAGAATGTTCCTGCGTCTCCTAAACATTCGCAACATTTTGAAATGAGTAGCTGTGAATGAGCAGGTAATGTGCGTCCTTTAAATAGGTATGTGATGATGTCAGGTGACATAGTAAAATGCAAGGTGTTACATTAACATAATAAAGTACTTCTGTGGCAAGCTGTGTGCACTTGTTGTTCTAAGTATTTGTTGTGTGTATTCTGCAGGGAATGATGATATTTGGCAATGATGTGACGTGAAGCTTTGTACAAAGATTGCTTGCAAATAAATAGTTGCATGTGCAATGCATGTAACACTTGTGAACGCAAGAGTCAGTCATGTAATGAGACAAAAAGGCTGAGATTGACGTGGGAAAAGTTTTGTGTAACATGTGTAATTATCCATGTTATTGTGACATGTTGGCAACAATGAATAGTCGTGTGCATACTGCACCGACACACTTTATTCGAGCAAATACCCGGTATGTACCTGGCAGATACCTGGAATGCGCCACTCCTAACCTCTGACAAGCCCCGTTGCATTTGCCTTCCCAGCCTGGGTTCATGCCTGGCTGATGGGCGGCTGATCTGTTAAATGATAATGATTAGGATTTAATAGGCTGCAATGATTCGCGTGTCTACCAGATGGCATAAATTCATGAATTGTAATGCAGTTTATATATATATACTGTGCAGTATTGCAGCCAGCGGGAATAAAATGCTTCAATCCCTGCTTGGAAAATAACTCAATGTACTCGGGCAGAAAACAGTCACAAACCTCAATACACCCGGGTATACCCGAATTCGTGGCACTAGCCAAGCTCGAATAAAGTGTGTCGCCAGTGTATGCATGCATTTGTGTAAGGAGGATAGTTGGTATAGAATGAGTTTACAAGGTGTCCCAATGATGAATTACTGTACATGTGTGTATAAGTTAGGTTGAAGTGCTTGTAATGCAACGGTTACAATGTAAACATGCAATGTGATTGAGCGTCCAATAAGTGACGTCATGAAAATAGGGAGGACCCAAAAGTATATGTAAACATGAGAAGACAGATGTACATGAACGTTTAAAGATGCGTGTCACATTACAAGCATTGTGTAATGTAAAGGAAGATGAATATACTGTGTATGAGTGACATGTGTGACATGTGTGACATCATGTAAATAATTGTCGCTGAGTTGAGTAAAATGTGTGATATGATGTGAGGTTCTCCTTTAAGAGTGTAGTATAGTATTTTCCCTTGCCACATCATCACATGATGAGTAATGTGACCCGCAAATGCTGAAAACATGTAAAAGTCGAATGTTATGCAAATAAGACACATCAGCTGTGACACAATGCAGGGAATGCCCCCACACTGTAATGCAAATGACGTTTGTATTGTGAGCAATGAAACGTAAACAGTACTATACTGTTATACGTCCCCGCTCCATTGACTTCCATTGATGTACAGAAGATGTTTTTTTTCTAAGTGCCGTTCCGGCAGCCTTAGCGATCGTTCTCCCGTCCAAACTGCCAACTTTAGTTGGCGGGAGAAATCGGCCATAACATCTCAATTTCGTAGTGCCGATCAGCCCCGATAAGCTGTTTTTTTTTGTTGAATCCAGCCGATTTAAAAAAGTGGCGATCAGTGTCGAAAACAGGCTTATCGGCAGGCGACTGGCCATAACCAAATTATCGGCTCCGAAACCTGGCGATATGAAGCACTTATCGGCGCTTACTGAATCTCAAACCCAATTTTGGCTATAACATGGCCATATTTCCCTTATCAACGCTTACTGCATGAGGCCCACAGAGTCTTAAATAATCCTTGAATTTGGGCTATGATTTGGAAGTTTAACACACTATATACCATTCATTATATTAAAGTAAATATCTAAACATTAAAAAAAGTTATGGTGGGTAAAAAAAAGTGCCAAAAACCCTGCACCGTACAACGCACAGGAAATAAAAATATCACTGCGGATTCATTTACATGTCACAAACAGGTCTGCAACCCTGCCTTTCTCTGTTATCGCATAACATACAATGCTTCCACTGCAGTCGGGAGTTCTGAGTAATGACATGAAAATGAGCACTCAAAGCTTATGCCTGCCACATTACACAGCTTTTCACCACAGGCTGGCTTAAAGAAGTAAATATTTTAAAATAATAACAGCAACATGTGGTTTGTATGGATGTTATTTTACCAAATGCATGTAAAAATGTGTTTGCATAGGTTGTACTCGGCAAACTATTCATGCAGTACTTTTAACAATAATAATAATAATTGTTTGTTCTTGTATAGCGCGTTTAGTTTTACGTGGCGCTTTACAGAGACATTTTGCAGGCACAGGTCCCTACCCTGTGGAGCTTACAATCTATGTTTTTTGGTGCCTTAAGCACAGGGAGATAAAGTGACTTTCCCAAGAATCCAACACCAAGAATTGAACCAGGTTCCCCTGCTTGAAGCTCAGTGCCAGTCAGTTTCTTTATTCACTGAGCAAGTATTTTTGCCATTTCCCTTTTTGCAATAGTGAAAAAAATCTGCTTTTATTCTAATTGGCATGTGATCTTATATTTACATATTTTAGTTGCATCTGTGATTTAAAGTTATATGTGAAGTACATCAGAGTCAGCAGTTTAGCATATATTTAAATCAGTGATTAGTGATTCTACAAAAAGTGAGATACTGTACGATCATATTTTTTTAAAAAATTGAAACTGACCACAAATGCTATTGGGTACAGCAAGTCTAAACAAATGATAGGTAAATCCAACAGGACAAACTATATCACCCCACAAAAACTCTGTAGTTGGGCTCCCTTTTTAAATCACTGTTCAGCCCAAACAAGCGGAGGGCAAAAGGAGAAACACCCATCACTTCATATGGGCTTGTGAAAAAAACAACATGACATCTACTTTAAGTAATACTGTAGTTGAGATTGTCGTGAAGCATTTTTTTTCTCTATAAAATTCCTTCAACTATGCATTTTACAAGCAGCTGGGAATAAGGAGGGTATGAAACTAATAGAAATAGAGAATTGTTCATACCAATATTCTCGTTTCTTCTTGTTCAACTATGGCAGCACACACCTTTTGATACTAGCTCCTCCCTGTAGGTAGGACAGAAGGCTGAATTTGGAGGAGCAGCTATGTTAGGTTTCCTTCCTCTCCTCCAGCTTAGTATTACATTTGACAAATATTTAACTACTTCAGTACTGTATTAGATGATATCTATTGTTAGTCCAAATAAAAAAGGTATTATAAGACAAGCTTTCGGTAGTTTTCTCTCTTCCTCAGGTAAGCAACACTGATTCCCAGATATCCGTTGAGTGTAACACAGATATGAAAAAAGTAAATAACAATCTAAGACAGAGATGTGGACAATTCATGGCAAAGAGAATGGTGAATGAACAGAGAGGGCAATAAATGGAAAAAAAGAATAGTGAGAAATGTAGAGCCATATACTGTAGGACCATATAACCCTAGGCAGTGAGATGGGGGTGGTTATGTATCGGGGGAAAAGGGTTTGAAATTAAAATTAGCAAAGAGGTAGGAAGGAACATTACAAAAAAATATTATAGTGTGCAAGAAACCCCATATCAGCATTAAGTCCTCTTGTTTTAGGGTCAGAGTATTATCATTTTTAGTTCATATTTTCTGTTCTTGAGTGCTTTTAAACATTCTCTTTTTTTATTTTAATTTTAAATCATTTATGGAATGATCTGGCTGTGAGAAGTGTTATCACACTAGAGTGTGGTATCTTCCTTCTTCAAAATGTGTTATTGTGTGTCTTAGTACAGTAGGTTCATTTTGGTTTGAGGGTTTTGGCTGGTTTCACCAATGTACTGTAGTAACCTTGGTCACATTTGCTGCACTGAATCATATATACCCCATTTCAGAATGTGCATTAGTATGACCCTTTAACACTGAGGGGCCTATTCTAGTAGCTTTGAGAACCAACTCATCCAGGATTTTGAGCAGTTCTCACACAATTTGGCAAAGTTGCTATTCAGAAAACCTAGATGAGTTGGCCAAATCGTACGGGGACTGCATTTGTCCTGGCCAAACTCACCAAGCGGGACCTGTCATTTCAAGAAACTAATGCTCAAGAATCTCATCGGAGCTCTGAAATAGCTAGTTTCTCGCAGATCTCATCTCGCCACCAAGGATGGCAGGATGGGATCTGAGAGCAGGACTTTGAAAAAAAATGCATTTTTCCTGCATTGGATTAACGCCGGGAGTCTCCAGAGCTGATATACTTTAATACCAGTTCCGGAGACACCCTGCTTCAATCCTATCCAATAAAAATGCATTTACAGACAGCTTCATTACATTAGCGGCTATCTACCAAGGCAATGAAGGGGTTAACTACTAGTACCTGGTTTATTGTGGATGAAGATGGTATTTGGCCCATGGTGAGTATCTAGGCCTTGCCAAGGTTTTGCGGGAGGAGTTTACCCCTTCATTACCTTAGTGGTGTGGTAGTAACCACTAAGGTAATGAAGGGGTTAACCCCTCCCGCTACCCACCCATTAGGCATAAACACCCACCACGGGCCAAATACCCCCATCACCCACCCCCGCTACAAACAATACACATTGAAACACAATACTAGCCAATACACCCATTCATTGCCAGTGTGGTTACCTATGCCATCAATGGGAGCAAAGATAACCCCTATGGAAAGGAATGGGCACCCCCTCTACCACCAATGACAAGTATACTACATTACAGTAATGGGCAAAATTACTATTATCCATATGTGGATAATAGCTCATTTGCCAATTCAAAATAAAACATTATCCAGCAAAAAGAAAATACAACTTCTACTTACCCCTGCTAGGATAAAGGCCATATTCATCTTCCTCCCTGTCCTTTTCCTCCATTGGCAGAAACACAACAATAAAAAATACAAACTAATGGCCCCTAACCCCTTACTCACCTTAGCGATTAGTAACCGCTATAGTAATTAAGGGGGTTAACCCCACTCCCCTGATCCCAACGTGAGTGGCCTAACCACACTCCCCAGGGCAAATAACCCCACCCTCTACACATGTATTGGCCCAGTGGTACATCATGCCCATATAATATGGGCATGATTGGCCACTATGGCAGTCAATAGGCAACTTTAAACAAAATCAATCATCAAAATTGACGTTGGCACCAATAATAAAGTTAGAGAAAGATGGAAGATCCTAAAGAATGATTTCAGAGATCTGGCCAAAAGTTTAAGGCAAGGACCTCCAAGGTAGTATTTTCTGAAATACTACCAGTGCCATGCACTTCCCCACAGAGACAGTCAGAGATTAGGGAGTTAATTTATTATAAGAAAGTGGTATAGGAAGGAGGGTTTAGGTTTTTAGAGCACTGGACTCTTGATTTGATACACCTGCCGCCTCTTCCCTTTTGAATATTTCTCAAGGTAACCGTCCTGTGGCCCAGTATGCAGTCGAATTCCGGACCATAGCCGCTGAGATTGACTGGAATGACGTGGCCTTGACCGCGGTCTTCTGGCAAGGCTTGTCCGAAAGACTCAAGTACGAACTTGCGGCACAGAAACGCCCCACTGAACTAGAGGATCTCGTCGCCCTTTGTATCTGGATGGACCAACGACTTCAGGAGAGGAGAACCGAGAGAAACCAGCGCCAACAATGTACGCAGCCTCTTCTTACGCAATACATAGGAGTCGTTAACCTTCCTCCCCTGGCTTTGGAGGAACCTATGCAGCTTGAAGTTAACAGACTGTCAGCTGGTGAGAAACAGCGCAGACGTAATGCCAGTCTCTGCCTCTACTGCAGTAATTCTGGACACCTGGTAATTACCTGTCCTATCAAATCGGGAAACACCAAAATCCCAGTGAGAGCTGGGAGGGTCACACTGGGAACCATATCTTCTTCTCCTCCCAAACTTTCAACTAGAATCTTCATTCCCATCACACTACTCAGGGAAAACTTCAGGACCACCACACATGCCTTCCTGGACTCTGGGTCAGGTGGGAACATCATTGATCAAAGGTTCGCTGAAAGAAACAAGATCCCTTTGAAATACAAGGACCGTTCCATAGGGCTGGAAGCCATCGATGGTCATCCCCTACAACCTGCCTTTATATCTCTGCAGACCATTCCTTTTCTGTTACAGGCTGGAGAAAGTCACACCGAGAAAATTCAACTGGATGCCATTCATACGCCTTCAGTCTATGTCATTTTGAGATTACCATGGCTCCAACTGCATAACCCCCGCATAGACTGGACAGAGTCACTGCCTCTCCAATGGAGTCCTCATTGCCTTGAGAATTGCGCAGTCCGTTCTAAAAGTCTAGCTGGGGTATCAGTACTGGAACAGGTAGACCTTCAGTTGCCTGACATCTACGCAGAATTTCGAGATGTATTACAAGGCCAAAGCCGAGGAACTTCCACCTCACTGAGCATTTGACTATCCCATTGACATACTGTCTGGCGCTATTCCCCAGTTTGGATGTTCCTATCCGTTGTCACCTCCAGGGCCATGGAAGAGTACATCAAGGAGAATTTGCAGAGGGGATTTATTCGTAAATCTTTGTAAATCTTCATCACCCGCCGGTGCGAGCTTCTTCTTCATGGAGAAAAAAGGATGGATCGCTCAGACACTGTATCGATTTACCGAGGACTCAATAAGGTCACGGTCATGAATCGGTATCCGTTACCGCTGATTTCCGAGCTCTTCAACAGACAACAGCGGTCCACCATTTTTACCAAGTTAAATCTACGAGGAGCATACAACCTGGTAAGAATTCGTCAGGGGGATGAGTGGAAGATAGCCTTTAACGCTCGGGAGGGACATGAGTATCTTGTAATGCCTTTCGTACTTTGCAAAGCACCCGCAGTGTTCCAGGACTTTGTAAATGACATTTTTTAGAGATCTCCTTGATCAATTTGTGATTGTCTATCTAGACGACATCTTGATTTTCTCCAAGACTGTACAGGAATATTCGGGACACGTTAAACAGGTGCGTCAAAGATTACAGGAAAACCATCTATTCACCAAATTGGAAAAATGTCAGTTCCATCAGACCACCATGTCTTTTTTGGGATATATCATTTCTGACACTGGTCTTGCCATGTATCCAGCCAAAGTGAAGGCGGTGGTGTATTGGCCTCGCCCCATGCCTCTCAAAGCCGTGCAATGGTTCCTGGGTGTGATAACTATTATCGGAGAGAGAAGAACAGAGAGCGCACGTCCCATAGTGTAAAAATGTAATCACCGGTGTCTTAGCTTTTCTGTATAGGCACTGACGATTGGCCTGTGGTCGCTTCTTGACTACTCCCCTCTATGTAGGTGAGCCTATAAAAACCGAGCCCTCCACCATGTTGGTATTCCCTTTGAAAAAGTCACTGTTGTGACGAAACGTGTCAGGGTACGTCACCACGACACTACGTCATCACGCAGTGCGCGCTTTACGGCCAGAGAGCGCATGGAGCTGATCTGAGGCTGACAACTCTAAATCGCATTATATGCAAAGAGACAGTGTTTTCAATCATCCAAATTGCTGGAGATGATCCGGATGGGATATCGATCAATTGATGTGTTCCAGGACGGTGTTGCCCTGTTGGTGGTGATTATATCACAAACTGCTTTTAATTCTTGTACTTTTGTGAGTGTCCTTAATCCCCTTGTCCTCTTTTTTAACATTAAATTTACTTTTTTACACTATGGGACGTGCACTCTCTGCTCTTCTTTTTATATAGATTTCTGCTGGAATTGTTTATTCCTTCTGAGAGATGCCGTGGATCCCTGGCTATCATCTTGTTCCCTATTTGAATTTTTTCTTGACTTGTACCAAGGGTTGGACTTTCTACATTTTTGTTTTCCTTCTTTGTTTGTTATATATGTTATCACTATTATTGGCACGTTAGATTTTTATATATGTATGTTTTTTTAGATTGATACATCATTATTTATATATATAAATTATTTAATTATTATTTTTATATTGTTTTAATCACCTTGTTTCACTAGTGGCGCTACTGCATTTTTTCTTTTTAACTATTATCGGAGATTCATTCAAAACTTGTCATCCGTTGTAGCACACATTATTGTGTTGACACAAAAAGGAGCCGATCCGGCGCTTTGGTCCCATTTGGTTCATGCATTCGATAGACTAAAGAAGACCTTCATGTCAGCTCTCATACTCGTGCATCCTGATCCTGGATTGCCTTTCACACTCAAGGTGGACGCTTCTGATGTCGGGGCCGGAGCAGTATTGTCTCAAAGAAAGACTCCTCAGGCCAGACTTCATCCTTCATCTCCCAAAAATTTCGTCCACCGAACAGAATTACGATGTTGGCAATCACGAACTCCTGGCCATCAAGATGGCCTTAGAGTGGAAGCATTTGCTTGCAGGTATGGAAAATCCTGTCACCATACAGACAGATCACAAAAATCTATTATACATTGAAGGTGCGTGCCGCTTGGATTCACGAGAAGCGTGGTGGTAATTATTTTTCTCCCGATTCAATTTCATACCTACCTGGCTCAAAGAATATAAAAGCAAACGCCCTCTCCCGTCAATTTTTTGTAAAGAAAAGGTGGAGGATCATCAGGAGACCATACTTCCTTCTGCGTGTATACTCTCGGCTAACGTGTTCAACTCATTACAAGACATCACGCCAGCTCAATCTTATATTCTGGAGGGTCTCAACATGCCAGAAGGACATATATTCATGGTGCCAACATTTCGTAGGAAGGTACTGGAATCGGGTCATTTGTCAAGAAGCTCCGGCCAGCCAGGTACTAGGAGGAGGATCGATCTTTTGGAACTGACCTTCTGGTGGCCAGGGATGCACAAGGACATAAAGGACTTTGTCACTGCATGTGCTATTTGTGCCCAAAATAAGACGCCTCGTAACAGACCATCCATCAGGGAGTAACGCCGCCGTCGGCACGCTCCCCACTCATCCTCACTGCCGCAGGCTCCTCAGCTGGCTTCTGTCTCCTCCCACACCACCCAACCGCCACACTTATGCGCACGCACGCCAGCGGCACTTAAGTAGTGCCGTCCTCGGCGCACTCGGCCGCATGCGGCCGCGTGCACTTACTCATGCGCACGGAGGCGTGGTCACATTCATTGAGGCACGATCATGCGCATGGAGGCGCACCTAGCCCTGACTTCCCAAGGTACTCCCTGCACCTGCTCTCTGCCCTATGGCCGTCCTCGCTGGACTCACACCCCATGCTGCTGTTTTCCCATTGGACTTCCTTTTCCTACATATGCTCAGCTGTGCCACTTACTCTTTGGCTGAGCATAGTACCATTTGCGTTGTGTTTACCTATCCTTGCTTCCAGTCTTGCCTTGCCTTGCTGATCCTTCCTGTGTTCTGACCCGGCTTTCCTTGACCATCCGCTATTCTCCTGCCCAGACCTTGGCTACGACTACAATACCTTCTCCTATCCTGACCTCGGCACAAGACGACTCTCCTCTCTCCAAACCCGACCTCGGCTACCTCCAGCAATGATCCGTGCCTCTCCTGTACCGACCTCTGGCACGAATACCGACTCTCCGTACCTCTCCACTCCCGACCCGGCTGCCTCGACGAACCCTACAATCCAGACTGGCTGTAGGTGGCGTTTTATCCAATTCCCACCTCTGCACCGCGGGTTTGCCTTGTTTGTGGTGAGCACACGTGACACCGGGTTGCTTCAAACTCTTCCAATCCTGGATCACCCATTGACTCATCTCTCCATGGACTTCATTGTGGAGTTACCAGTGCCCAAAAGGAAGAATACCATTTTGGTGGTGGTCGACAGCTTCTCAAAACAAGCTCATTTCATTCTGCTTAAAGGTCTACCTAACTCTCTCAAGCTATCTGAAGTCTTCATCAAAGAAATGTTTCACCTGCATGGAACATCCCAAGTCATTGTGTCGGATCGTGGCCCCCAATTCATTTCTAACTTCTGGCTGGCCTTTTGCCAACAACTAGGCATTTCCATTCACTTCTCTTCCGGCTACCATCCTCAGACAAATGGCCAGACCAAACGAACAAAACAATCCCTCGGGCAGTTCATTCGATGCTTTGTCTCTGACACCCAGGACAATTGGACAGACCTCCTGCCGTGGGCTGAGTTCTCCCACAACAACCTATGACACGAGTCAAAACAGGAATCATCTTTCTTCATCAACTATGGATTCCATCCCTCAGCTCTCCCTATTACAACCCCCAGATCTGGGGTACTGGCAGCAGAGAACAGGATTCAGCAACTTCAGGAGTCCTGGGGAAAGATTCAGGAGAACCTCAAAACTGCAGTATCCATGCAAAAGAAGCAGGCAGATCGGCATCCTCACGATACTCCTACTTATAATCCAGGCCAAAGAGTATGGCTTTCTACTAAGAATATCTGCCTGAAGGTACCCACTGCAAAATTGGCACCTAGATTAATTGGCCCGTTCGTTATCACAGAAAAAGCCAATCTAGTGGCCTATCATCTAAAGTTGCCAGCATCCATGAGGAACCCTTCCGTTTTTCACATATCCCTGCTCAAACCCTTCATCCAAGATTCTCAGTTTCCTGCTTAAATGTCTTTCCTAATTGAAGGCCAACAATAATTTGAGGTGCCATCGGTTCTGGATTCCAGAATTACCAGGAGTAGACTCCACTACCTGGTCCATTGGAGGGGCTTCGGCCCAGAGGAACGCTCATGGATTCCCGGCGATCAATTACACACCTCTAGGCTAGTTCAGGCCTTTCATAGCAAGTACCCCTCTAAACCATTCCTGGGATGCCTGGAGGTTGTCCCTGAAGGGGGGGTACTTTCAGGATTGGGCTTAGGCCCAGCCCCACACCAACTTTTGATGTCACAAGTGATGCACGTCAGCCACAACCTGCGTGCTGGCGCTGCCAGAAAGGAAAACGCCACATGAACCGTCCCAGGATCAAGCAAACATGGGGTTAATTCTTTCAATTATTCCTCAGCTGCTATGCACTCCGTCCCTGCCTATCAGTGGACAGCCTACAGTATGACTGATTGCTCATTACCCTGCAGCTGCTGGCTGTCCTACATTCGTTACCTTACACTTGTGTGCTGCCTTTCCATTGGCTGCCTGCCCTTTAAATACTCAGCCAGCCCTCCTACAAACTGGCTGAGCATTAGCTCTGTTCTTGTGACTTGTGTTAACTTCTTGCTGTCCTGCCTTTTCCTTGTCTTGCTCCTTGTATTTTGACCTCACCTTGCACCCGGACTCCTGCCTTCCCTGACCCCTGGACTATGACTACAGACATGACTATACTACATTCTATACCCCTGGACCCCAGCACCGCACAATAACAATCTGATCTCTCCACTCTTAGACCATGACAAGTACCTTGACCAATCTGACCTCCTACCCTGACCCAGCTACATGACTACCTCTCTGCACTCCGGACGTGGCTGCTCATTTGTAGGTCGTGGCTTCCAACATCCCCACCTCAGCCAAATAGTCTATTTTTGCATAATCAGTTATTTTAATTATTCAAACATAGACTGGGGCAATGAGGTTAGCAATACAACAAAAGGAAACAGTTTTTTTGGGGTGCTTAAAGACAATGACATGACCCAAATTATTGAGGGGCCATACTGGATTTGGTAATATCAAACAATGTAGAAGTAATTGCAAATATTCAAGTCCTGGAACATTTGGGTAACAGTCATCATAACATGATCTCATTTAAAATAAATGATCAAAAAATAGATTACTTGGGTAAGATTTTGGGTGAAATTTTCATAAACTGAGGACTAATTTACAAGGAATAAATTGGGATTATATTTTTGCAGGGAAAAATATAGAAGATAAATGTGCAGTATTTGAAACATTGTTAGAAAAGCACACTTATCAGTGTATACCCTTGGAAAATAAGTATAAAAGAAATAAGTCAAAACCAATGTGGCTAAATAAACAGGTAGGGGAGGAAATGGAAAAGAGGCAGGCGTTTAGATACTTGAAGTCAGAAGGGACGGAGGCATCATATCAGATTTATAAGGAATGTAACAAAAATTGCAAAAGGGCTAATTAGAAAAAATGGATAATGAAAAAAGGATTGAAATAGAAAGTAAGATCAACCCTAAAAAGTTATTTTACAGTTGTACCTTAATAACAAAAAAATCAGAAATGAAAATTTAGGACCCTTTCAGTGTGAGATATGATTATTGGAGATAAGGAAAAAGCAGAAGTATTAAACAAATTATTCGCCTCTGTGTTTACCAGGGAAGAATTAATTTCAATAGCAGTGCCACAGGAGGAAGCCACAACCTCGATATTAACAAATAATTGGTTAACTGAGGAAGAAGTTCATAGGCGGCTTAATAAAACAAAAGTAAATAAGGCAGCTAGCCCCGATGGCATACATCCAAGAGTTCTCAAGGAGTTAAGTTCAGTAATAGCTAAACCATTACATTTAATATTCAAGGACTCCCTTTCCAAAGGCTTAGTACCACAAGATTGGCATAAAGCAGATTTGGTGCCTATATTTTAAAAGGGAGCTAGATCACATCCGGGAAATTACAGACCTGTAAGCCTGACTTCAACAGTGGGGAAGCTACTTGAAGGTTTAATATGGGATAATATTCAGGATTACCTAATGGAAAACAAAATTATTAGTAATAGTCAGCAAGTATATATGAAAGATTGATCATGCCAAACTAAACTTATTTGTTTATTTGAGGCGGTAAGTAGGAATTTAGACCAGGGTAATGCAGTTGATGTGGTCTACTTAGATTTTGCAAAGGCTTTTGATACGGTTTCACACAAGAGGTTGGTGTACAAAATAAAGAAAATTGGACTCAGTAATAATATATGCACATGGATTGAAAACTGGTTAAAGGACAGACAACTGAGGGTTGTCATAAATTGAACTTTTTCAGGTTGGGCTAAATTCGTGAGTGGAGTAAGTCAGGGATCGGTACTGGGACCCCTGCTTTTTAACTTGTTTATTTATGACCTTGAGGTTGGCATCAAGAGTAAAGTCTCCATCTTTGCTGATGATACTAAATTGTATAAGGTAACTTGATGGACCTATGTCTTTTTTCAACCTCATCTACTATGTAACTATGTAACTATGTAATAGAATCAGAGCCGGATGTAATTTATCTTCAGAAGGTCTTGGAGAGACTGGAAATGTGGGCAGGTAAATGGCAGATCAAGTTTAATTCAGATAAATGTAAGGTTATGTATTTGGGATGCAAGAATAAAAAGGCGATTTACAAATTAAATGGGGATAAATTGGGGGAATCCTTGATGTAGAAGGATTTAGGAGTTCTTGTAGACAGCAGGCTTAGCAATAGTGCCCAATGTCATGCAGTTGCTGCAAAGGGAAAAAATATCTTATCTTGCATTAAACGGGCAATGGATGGAAGAGAAGTAAACATAATTATGCCCCTTTATAAAGCATTGGTGAGACCACACCTTGAATATGGAGTACAGTTTTGGGCACCACTCCTTAGAAAAGTCATTATGGAACTAGAGAGAGTGCAGAGAAGAGCCATCAAATTAATAAAGGGGATGGAAAATCTAACTTATCAGGAGAGGCTAGCTAAATTTTGATTTATTTACATTAGAAAAGAGGCATCTAAGAGGGAATATGATAACTACAAAGACCCAGGTACACCCAGGTACATGCTGGGTACATGCCTTAAACTAGACCCAGCATTTCTGCATTGATTAATGGCCCATCAGATTAACAGACTGAATGGGACTGCCAGGGTCCCCTGCTGTGTTAATCCTTTGGTTCATTAGTCAATGCAGAAATGCCTTAAACTTGCCTTAAACTAGCCAGGTTACACCCAGCACATACCCAGAATGTAACCGGGCTAGTTTAAGGCAAGCTTTAGAATAGTCGTTGTCTCGTCTGTATATACAAATATATTCGAGACCAGTACAAAGAGCTTTAAAAAGAACAATCCATCCCAAGGGCAGTACAAAGGACTGGTCATCCCTTAAGGTTGGAGGAATGGACATTTCACCAGCAACAAAGGAAAGGGTTGTTTACAGTAAGGACAGTTAAAATGTGGAATTCCTTACCCATGGAGACTGTGATGGCAAATACAATAGAATTGTACAGAAGTTCAGAAGGTTGAAGAAAGAAGAAAAGAACAAAAGAAGTTACCTGAAGCTGAGAATGATTGCGTCGCGGATCGAGAGCTTCCACATACATCAGAAATTGGAGGGCGGAAACATCTAAAGGTAAGAAAAACATGGAATATACAGTATGTCTTTTTAGTTTTTCAGGTATTTTGATTTTTTTTTTCCGTTTTTTTGCTTGCCCATTGACTATGCCCCTTTAGGGCTATAGATAAATACAGTTACAAGCAATTCATTTTTTTGGCAAATGCTTGTTTTTCTTTAATTGATATGTATTTTTGTTTGTTTTGTTTAAATATTGTATATTTTTGGTGAATTTTTTTATATTCTTGTTTATTTTGTGTGATTGTTTTTTTATTTTTTTTTATTCTGGCTTATTTTAGTTGTTTGCTCTGTTTAATTCTGGCTTATTGTTGGTGATTGGTTAATTCTTTTTGATTGATTTTTTTTTTTAGGTTGCCTATTGACTGCCATTATGGCTAATCATGCCCATATTATATGGGTAGGATGTACCACTGTGCCAATCAATGGGTAGAGGGTGGGGGTAGTTGCCCTGGGGAGGGTGGTTAGGCCACCTGGTGGGTAGAAGGTGATGTGGAGGTTTACCCCTTAATTACAGGAGCTGGTGTGACTAAGGAGTGGGGGCCCTTCGTTTGTATTTTTTATTGTTGTGTTCCTGCCAACGGATGTCAAGGGTGGGGAGAAAGACGAGGACGGCCTTCCTCTTGGCAGGGGTAAGTTTTATTTACTTTATTCTGGGTGGATAATGTTTTTTATTTTGAATTGGCAAATGAGCTATTATCCGTATTTGGATAACAGTAATTTTGCCCATTACTGTACTGTATGTGTTGGGGGTGTTGTTGGGGGTAGAGGAGGTGAGAAGTAGGGTTGTAGTGTTTTTTTTTAATGTTTGCTGGGGATACAGGGATTGGGTTAAGTGGTTATTTGTACCATATGTGTGTGGTTAGGCCTCTTGGGTGGGTAACGGGTGTGGTTAACACCTTCATTACCATATTGGTTCTCACCGCCATGGAAGTGAAGGGGTTAACTCCTCCTGCTATCTTCTCAGCAGACCTAACCACCAACCTTGGGGCAACAACCCCCTTGATCCACCTTTTCTGTCCCCAGTAAACAGGGTATTCTGGTTTAACTCCATCATTGCCTTGGCGGCTAGCCGCTAAGGTAATAAAGCTGTTTTACTTTAAATTTGAATACTAGTGTGCGGGAGCAGGGGGTCTCCTGAGCTGAACCGCATTGATTTCAGCCTCAGGGACCCCTGTTTCCCGAGTTACAGGTCCCGTTATGGGGTGCTGGTATCCCCATGCAATCTTTAAATCTCCCGCGTCACTTGACCGGTACATTTAAATGCATAGTTGATACAGGCACCCCATACCGGAGCCTGTATTTCGGGAAGCAGGGCGTCTCCGGACCTGAAATGATTGTGGTTCAGCCCTGTGACCCCTTGCTGCTGCACATTAGTATTACATTTTAAATAAAAACACTGTGATCGCCTGTGAGAGCTGTGCAGGGAGAGGCAACTCTCCCTGTGCAGCTCAGATTGCGAGAAGCTTGCCGTGGGAGAACTTAGAAAAAATCTGAGATCACTTTGCTGTTACGCCGAGTGGTGTTGGCATTTTCCTGCCTCACGGTTTGAGATGGTTTCAGATTATTTCTGAATACCATCATAACACAAATGACAAACCATTCTGTGGGAATATGCCAAATCATTCCAGATAGCAGCAAAGTCATCAAAGCTACTAGAATAGGCCCCTGGGTGTCCAATATTTGACTGGCTGTGGAATCTTGGCATGTATTTTTACAAAGTTTGCAGGCTGTGATATTGGTCTTTGAGTTTGTTATGAAGTTTTCTGTTGACTAACCTCTGGCTGAGGTTTAGTGGTTGCCAGAATGCAAGGAGGGGAGATTTGGGGATAATGTCTTTTAATGCTTCATCCTATGTCAGTATAGGTTGAACAAATTTTATTATTTTTCACATTTACTCCAGGGCAGGGTTGTACAGTATGTGGCCACTAGTGATATGTGTGTGATTGTTTTTTTTTTCTTTTTGTATTAGTTCAGTGTTCTTGTGGGTCTTTAAGTGCAGTTGTGATTTGTTTTTAACAATAGTGTTTCTCTTGTATGCCTTTTTGTCTGAATGATTCAGTCAGGGCTTCGAGGTGTCTGTTTCTGTCTTTAGTGTCAGAGAATATGCAGTGATATCTTATAAACTGGCTGTGTGTGATGGTTTGTTTTTTGAGTGGGATGGAAGCTGGAGTTATGAAGTGTTCTGATAATAAAATTACTTAAACAAGAGATTTATTCAGATTGTCAATTTTCAGCCACGAGTACACACATGAATAATACCAACACCAGTTGTTATTAGTAAATACAATTTTTATTTACATAGCTTCGGATAAAATTCAGCATCTTTTGGCACTCTGGATACCACTAATGATGTCAATCCGGGGAATCCTACCATTTAAGATAAATGCAATGCCTGGTAGTTGTATTTCTGTGATCACGTTTGTACTGCGCGAAGAGCTGAGTACATCTCCAGCTCAGCCACAGTTGAAGGTCTGTTAAATTTCTGTGCCTGACAAATGTATCAAGGAACACATTCAGCAACCAGCCAACAGCCCAGCTAAAGAAAACGGGGGAGTCCAGTTTAACTAACACTTTTCATAACAAGCTATTTCAGATAATAGCAGTTATCTTTCACAGCCTGTTTTCTTTTCACAGCAAAAACAACTTATTTTCAGATATTTTAGACATTTTAGTTAGAGACCAAATTTAACCAATTATGCACCTAGGCCATCAGAAACAGAAAAAACTCCATTCTCATTACATTCTACTAATTAGTTCTTGACTAAATATTTGCAAGCATGAGCCATCAGACACAGTGTAACAGGGACTTATCCCTTTTGAAGAAACTCCCTCTAAAATCTAGCAGGGATCTGGTTAAGTGCAGCAGACTCCACCTGGCCAATTTAGTCTCTTAGAAAAGTCTCCTGTTTCCAACAGGAGAGAGATTCTTTAGCTCACAAGGGAGCTGACTGAGGAAAAGAAAGACTTCAGAGATTTCCTTAGTCCACAACTAGGGCTGACCAGAGGAACAGATGTCTTGAGCTGCAGAAGGACTGTATGCTGATAGCAAGACAAGGGGACCACCTGCACACAGTCATTGCCATAGCACACAAGGTGCTGACCCAGGAGAGCAGAGAGGCCTTCCCCTACATCTACATAAACAGATAAGAGACTTTCTTCTTGGACTGTTGTATATCTATATGTATATACTGTATGTTTGGGGGTGGTAACTACAGTAGCTTAGCTATCCACCCAGTTAGAAAGGAACGGCGTAAAGGTGTAGATATTCTCCAAAGCGGAGTAGGCCTTTATTTTGTTTTTGCCATGTTAAAGGAACAGGCACAATAAAGCCTAATTTTAGTTTAACCTTAAAACGGTCTCCATTGCGTACCTCTGCACACACCTCTTACAGGGAGAAATATTTTTTAGGTAAATATATTGGATGTGATTCATCCTCCTGAAAGCAGCAAATATTCAATATATAAATATCAACCTGAAGCGTTGTTTCTATCAAGCCCCATTTGTTGGACACATCAAGGGACTGGTTATTCTTAATTTTATATTTGTTTGTTGGTGTTTGTTCATCCTTCACAATATTGTACAGTATGTATTTTACATAGTTTAGTTTATAATACCTTTATATTTACAAAAACACTTAGCACTTGTGAGACCTCCCTATATGATTCATTCCATATGTGTGACCTTTTATATATGAATATATATCACACCATTTTTCACACTAGTCATTTGATTTAGTACACTTATTTTGCGCTACTATATATATGTTCTGCGCACATAGCCTTAATGTAAATGAATGACCAACCATGTCTAGATCGTTTCAAAGGTCTAACACATATTGAAAGGTATTCTTAGAAGAGGACTGCTGTTCCTCCCAGGTCTCCTTAAGGCTGCGTTCATAGTGCAGGATTTGGCATGAGCTACATTGCTCACGCCGAAACAAACAATAGGACGCCAATGCATATGCTCATGGTGCGCGTTCGAGCGTGCACATGCACTAAAGGGAAAGAGGTGCTTCGCAATACAAACAAGTTTGTATTTATAGCACAATGCTGGGTCATGGAGGAGCGCAGAAGTTAGTGCATGCTACTATGGATGCAGTCTTAGGAGGTCTAAGATACTCTGGGGTTGGCGGCAATATAGGAACTGAAATAGGGAGAATCCCATTGGACATGTGGAACTTCTTGCACTGCAAATAGCAGAAAGGGGAGACGTTCATCCCAAGCTCTCTTTTCAGTATCTAAAAACATCCTTAACATACTCTTTAGTGTTTGGTTAAACCTTTCAACCAATCTGTCAGTCTGCGGATGGTAGATCGATGCCCGAACTGACATGACCTCTAGTAAATTTAAGACATCCTGTATCAATTTAGCTATGAAATTCATTGCTTTGTCTGTTAACATTACATTACCTGGGGAAGTCTGACCCGTTAGAGCAGTTTAGCAGTTGGTGTCCGCAGGTGGAATGCCTAAGGTTATCTGGTGGCAATGTAGACTATTACCAGAATAAAACTGTGTCTCTTCACAGAGGGTTCTAGACATCCTACAAGGTCTTCCCCAACCCTCTCAAACGGGACCAAGACAAAGGGTAGAGGAATAAAGGGGAATGTTTTTTGTCCCTTTGGGCTGCATTCAGGACATGCTTTACATAACTTGGCAATATCATTATGAATCCCTGGCCAATAGAATTGGGGTGAAATATGGTCAAAGGTTTTTTCTCTACCAAGGTGACCACCCCATGCCAGGTATGGGAGAGAGTGAACACAACTAACAAAAATCATAGGGACCAAGATTTGAATTGATATCTCCCCTGTTTGTGTATGCTTGTTCACCCTTTACAGAATATTATGTAACAATTTGAAATGAAGGAATATCTTTACACCTTGGGCATTCAATACATTGTCATTGATTTAAACCACTTTTTCATACTGTCTATCAAGGACGGTGTCTTCCACCTGCCTCTACTAACAATCAGGTAGATCTCCAGATCCTGTCTCTCCCTCCGTCTGTCCATTCCCAGTCATTACTTGTGACTTATATATACTAGTATTACTCCCTGGAGTCCCACAAAATTTAACCAGTCATGTGTCACAGCATCTTTGTTTTTAGCATTTCAGAACCTGATCTCTACTGAAGAATATCTCAGCAGAGAATAGGAAGAGTTATTCAGGCTTGTCCTGTATCAGAGATGGAGGCTCCTCCTTGGAGGCTGCCAGTAAACTGGAGAAATAGGGCCAGCCTTGTCTATGCAACAAAGGGGCAGGGAGCAAAGGAGTAACTCCCACTTCTAGCCTGGCCTTTCAACCCTTTACCTGTAGCAGGATGTTGGCAGTTGGGTACCATTTGTTATCACCATGTATACATTCTATGCTCCATGGGGAGTAATAGGAAAGCACTTCAGGTGTTAAAAGTTCCTGGAAGGCAAGGGTTTTCCCAGAGCTTGAATCCACAGGGCCTGAACAGATTTACCCCCAATCAGAACTTGAAGGAGCCAGGGCTTGCATCTTTCTCTGGGGAAGGCTGAGGGATGGTACGGCTGAAGGAACAATCCATCTGTGGACAGTCCATGGCATGGTGGCCCAGTTCCCCACAGGTAGAACACGGGGAAGGTGCTCTTGGAGAGGGTTGATGTTGCTACCTCTCAGCTTGAGAGGAGACTGGAGACAAGGAACCTCATGGATCCTGCATGCTGCATCCTCTGAAGTTCCCCTCTTTTGGTGATGAGCCGACGTCAGCAAATAGATAAGGGCCTCGGCATGGACTGGCGCAAGGATCTCTCTGTTACTGGAATGGTTGACCCCTTTGTGGGCCTTGGTGGTCCCGAGTGGATGGGTTCTAATGCTGGTCCAGCCTACCTCTTTGAGCATCAGCCAGAGCTGCTGGAGTCTGTACTGTCGGGCCAAAGACACTCTCTTGGTCCTCGGCCCCAAGAAAGTTTTCCATGCACTAAACAGGAGTTAGGGTATTGGGTGCCTAGCGTTTTACAAAGGAGCATGTGGAAGGGCTTATCACCTGTAGGAATTGCTCTAGAATGACTTGTTTGAGTTTCCTCTCAGTGCGCTGCTCAGGCTGTATCCACTGATTACACAAGTCCAGTAAGCCCTGAGTTATGACTCAGGGTCTCACAATAGAGGAGTATTTCAAGTTCCTGTACTGCTGCTGGTAGGCTTCCGGTTCAGGCCTAAGCAATCTAGAATGCATATTTCACCTGCTTATAGCCCATAACCTGAAGTGCAGGTAGACCCCGATATGTAGCCTGGGTATCTCCTATGATGAGTGGTGCCAAAGCAGTTGCCCAGTGATCTTTGGACCAACCTTGAGCCTCATCAATTTGGCCAAAATGTTAAACTAAAAGACCATTTTATTTATTAGTTATTTATACATGTATATTTAGGCACTGTACCGTATATAAGTTTTTCTGGATGTGCAATGAGCTTTGTCTGTGTTTTATGTTATGTCTCTGGTTTTAAATACATATTGCCATGCTCAGTAGCACTCCTCTGTGAAACTTATATGCTTATATATATGTTGTGGGTATTTTGGGGGTTCAATTTGAGCTTGTAGGTCTTCTGTATGTTTTATAATTCTTGTGCAGGTAGTCTTGGCGGTTTTGGAGGGTGGCAACCTCCTATCCAATTGAAGCTCACTCCCTCCCACATTTAAATGGTTAAAAGCTCACTCCATGGCATCTCCAACTATCAGGGGAACTTGCCTGCATGCAGTGTGATTGTGACAAATCTATTACAGAGTGCTTTTCCTGGTAATGTACAGGTTAATAAAAGCTTCAATCAGACTTAGAACTTTTGCAACTTATATTGACAGATTTATTATAAATCATTCTTCCTGGCAATGCACAAGTTATTAAGAATTTATATTAGTGTAGGGACCCTTGAAACGTGGTCTGCCGTGAAGTTTGGCTCAAGGGCTTACAACAATTTGGCCAAAATGTTAAACTAAAAGACCATTTTATTTATTAGTTATTTATACATGTATATTTAGGCACTGTACCGTATATAAGTTTTTCTGGATGTGCACTGAGCTTTGTCTGTGTTTTATGTTATGTCTCTGGTTTTAAATACATATTGCCATGCTCAGTAGCACTCCTCTGTGAAACTTATATGCTTATATATATGTTGTGGGTATTTTGGGGGTTCAATTTGAGCTTGTGGGTGTTCTTGTGCAGCTAGTCTTGGCTGTTTTGGAGGGTGGCAACCTCCTATCCAATTGAAGCTCACTCCCTCCCACATTTAAATGGTTAAAAGCTCACTCCATGGCATCTCCAACTATCAGGGGAACTTGCCTGCATGCAGTGTGATTGTGACAAATCTATTACAGAGTGCTTTTCCTGGTAATGTACAGGTTAATAAAAGCTTCAATCAGACTTAGAACTTTTGCAACTTATATTGACAGATTTATTATAAATCATTCTTCCTGGCAATGCACAGGTTATTAAGAATTTATATTAGTGTAGGGACCCTTGAAACATGGTCTGCCGTGAAGTTTGGCTCAAGGGCTTACAACAATTTGGCCAAAATGTTAAACTAAAAGACCATTTTATTTATTAGTTATTTATACATGTATATTTAGGCACTGTACCGTATATAAGTTTTTCTGGATGTGCACTGAGCTTTGTCTGTGTTTTATGTTATGTCTCTGTTTTTATATATAATAAAATATTAAAAGAAAAATATTAAAAAAATATTATTAAATATAGGCCATGGGGACGTATTTAAAAATTGTATACTAAAAACGAAAATCTATATACTATATTAAAACTATTTTAAAATTGTATTTATTAAAAATATTATTTGTAAAATTAAACTTAATTTTTTATTCTTGAAACCAAATACAGTATATTGCTAAAAAGGTTATTTAGATATTATATTGACATCTAAGAAATGCTGCTAAGTCTATCTATGTTTAGACCCTTCAGAGTTAGGGTTTGTAATTCAAAAATCCAGTAGGTTTCTCTTCTTCATAATTTAATTAATTTATTTCCCCCTCTCCAACCCAATGTAACACATTCAATTCCTTCATTTTCAATCCTTTTGGGTTATCACATCGTAATACAGTACTTCTTTTTGCATCATAATTAACTATTGATTTATTTTTGTTAACAGGCTAGTGAAAGCAATCATTATTCCTGATTTAGAATGAGTGGAAAACAAAGGCGCTTAAATAAAAAAAATACATTTTGTTTTCATTGTGTAATTACGTAATCTCTTTATGCATGTAAACTCATTTTTCAAGGGCTACCAACAGGTGAAGAGGAATTATTATTAGTGTTACTGTCCACCAAACTCCGCTCTTAGCTATACCCTCCCCACTATCTCCTCAACACCCCCTTAACTACCCCCACCATCACCTCAAACCACCTCACCACCAATATCCCCTTCATGCCCTTAAATACCCTTCAAAGCCCCTTAACTAATCTCCCACCACACTAACATAACACACACAACACTAAAACATATCAATGATTGATAGCCAGTTGCTTGCTTGCTGTTTTCCATGATTTCATGACTGCCATGATGTATTACTTGGAGAGAAAAATAGAAAAGCCATGTGCTACTTAGTATTATACAATAAGTAAGGAAATTACTTTAAAGATATACTGACAGTTTTGTTAAACAATATACAGTGTGAGACAAGTTACTCTATTCTTCTTTTCTTTGCCTGATCCTACACAGAACAAAAGCATTTGTGTCGCTGTCTTTACATAATACAGAAAACACCTATCATTTCACCATTAAAAACTTATTATTATTTATTTTTATAAAAGTAATACTAAAAACACAGCTAATGGCCTGAGGCTGTGGCATAAGCGATGCCGGAGAACTACCTGCTTCATCTTAAAAAATAAATAAATAAACCATAAACAATAAATAAATATTCTTTCAATTAATTTCTTTTACAGGTGTACAAACAAGTGCTATTGCTGTACTGTACGTGTAATTAAAAAACAATTGCAAAGCTATTCCCAAAGTCCTGCCTATAGTTTGGAGTACTGGGGCCATGTAAGCAGCGCTTTCGAATCAAAGTAAACAAAGCAGTCCACAATGAGATCCTTAAGCAAAGACTTTCATATTGGTGTATTACAATAAAATTGAGAAAATATATATTTTTTAATGAAAATCACTCCTCCATAATTCATTGTACTGGAAATTATTATAATTACCACTCTATTTACATCCTGTTTCTTTGAATAACCATGGTAACACATTTTTATATGGTTGATATAGTTGTTGCAAGTTTCTAAATTTAGACTGTAATTATTTACAGTATCCCATTCACTAGTTCATCTTTTTTAGCAGGCTTCACATACTATACTTTATTGCATGCCAGACCAATTAGTAATGCTATAAACAATACAGTAATGTTATAGTAATGTACAATTCAGTACCTTACTTTCTAGAGGTGTTCTAACATCTGACCCAGTGGTTTCCACTGCCCATAATAAATGTCCCAGATGCACTGTATTTTTGGTCATTGTCTTGGAAGAACTGAAATGTAAGGTACTGCCACCTAAGCACTAATGACCTACTAAATGTAGGCTTTATCCATGATACCAGGATATAAAATAAAAATTGTACCGTTTTAGTTGATTGGAAAAGGGACAGGGTCACATTATGAAACAGTTACTATTCACAACACTGAAACCAAAGTGAGTTTACCATCAAATATAAATAAAAATTCTTGGCCAAGGTTAGAGATTGCCCCCTATACATGAATGTTTATGTCTAGGTTTCAGGGATAAACAATACAAATTCTGAATGCCATAGTGGAAAGCTGTTCCAGGGCAAAAGATTTTTTAGCAGAAAATATGAAATCCTCAAACTTTTCTCCACTCTCAATCCATGCAACGCTTTTAATCTTGTTAATATCCCCTTTCATGGGATATGCACCACAATAATAATAAAGCAGTGGGGAATATGGTACAATAGTGTGTTCCAGCACTAACTAACTAATAGAATAATATGATGTTGGAATATGCCAAGATGAAAAATTTAATAATAGAAGCAGAAGATATAAAGATTGGAACAATGCAAGTGAAAATCAAACAAGAACACAAATGGCCCTCTAAATGCAGAAATGGGGGGGAATATACAAGTGAAGGTGATCAAATGAGGCACACAAAAAAACAGAGTGGTCACTATTCTTAAAGTGAATAAATGTTTACCTCTGTAAAATACAGAGATGTGATGAAAATATAATTATAAAATGACTATGTAAATACAAGTTTAAAGTTGAAACTCCCTGCTAAAACCCTCTGGTGGGGCCTGTCTTCACTGGTCCCAGATGTAGGAATATGTTCTCACAATCCAGGGGGAGCATATATAGAAAGAGAAACAACAACACAAAAATCTAAGTGTAGATGTATTGCAATGATGGGCAAATATCAGGTCTTTATCTTGGCTCTATTTTCTGCCTACTCACAAGATGTAATGTGGCAATCTGTAGTCTGTATTTCAGGAAAATACCAGTGTTCTTTTTCCTTCCCAAGGTACATAAAAGTCTAGTCAATCCCCCAGACAGACCCATAGACTTGGGGATTGACTCACTAACAGCTAACAGCTACAGCCTGTATATTGACAAATTCCTTCAGAAATATGTGATTCAACAAAGAACATATTTGAAAGATACAACCAATATGCTAAATACTGTACACTAAATAATATTCAGTGTAAAGAAAATTATATAATGGCGACTTGTGACATTACGTCATTATATACGTCAAAACAGCATGACAAGAGATGTGCACCCATAAGGGATGTGCTCTGTATACAGTAGTGTACTGTATTTACTAAGTTCTGACCCTGTGGACCAGCCTATAAGCCTATGTCTTCCCCTGTGCATGATACCAAACACAGCATAGTTTCACATGGGTGACCCTTTGCCGCAGCCACACTTGTATTATCGTGGTTGTGAATTCCTTCATGTACGTTTGCATTATTTTAATAGTACTTTCTTCGTTAATTTTTTTTGGTCAGTTGCTGTTCAGATTCAGAATGTACTAATGAACTACACTCTTCCATGGGGTAGGGTTCATTACAGGAACGCCACATCTTGTCCTCCATTCTGGCAGTATCAGGTGTATTTTTCTTGCTGACCTCGATGTTATTACAGCCGTTTTCTCCGTATTTGCTAGATCCCTAGCTGGTAGTCCTACAGGTGGGCAGACTTTGCTTGCAGAGTTTGTAGCTCTCACAAGCGTCTCTGTAGACTTTTTCTTGTTTACTTTGGTAGGTTCTGAAACAGCAGCAGTTCTGTGCACACATTCATTCTCATCAGTGATACTGGATGTGCCCTTGCCAAGTAAAAGGTATGTATCTCCCTTGTGACCACAGCGCATTGCTTGCTGCTGCAGTTCCTTGGCACATTGAAAAAAAATTCCTCTGGCTGTAGCCCTTTTTCTTGGGCCACATAGGGATCATCCTCATCATCCGAATAAGGCTTGAAGGGACACAGCTCCATGTGGCTATGCTCTTTCCACCAGGAACACATTATCTTCCCCGTTCTTGCAAAGTCTGTATTTGACTTCAGCTGGGTGGCCATTTTTAAAATCCCATGTTTTTTTTTTCCTTCACACAAGTTGTGAGGTAGACTCTGGTCACAGCATCAGTACCTTGTGTGGGTCACCGTCTGTCGCAGTCCTCCCAGCCAAACTGTGGCGTTTTCTCCAGAGCAGTTGCAGCTTTCCTGCCTGGATGTGTATCCCTTTAAATCTGGTCACCTTTGCACGTCATACTTTTTTTGATGATCAGGCTATTTTGCAGGAACTGTATGCAGGCAAAAGCACAAAAAATCACAGGCAGTCTCCGGGGCCCCTTTTAAATTCAAGGACCACCTCTCATCCCAACTTCTGACACCATATGTAAGAGATGTGTATAGAGGTACTGCTGCGGCCCCTTTTAATCTAAAACATCACCGCATTTTTCTGGGATTTTTTTTAGCATGCTACGCACTTCAATGGGTGCATACCGCATTCATGTTGCGTTCTCAGCTGCGGTTGATGCGCGGTTGACACGCGGTTGATGCGTTTATTGAGAATGGTTTGGATTTAATAGGTTGCAATTCTTCGCGTGTCTGCCAGATGCCAGATATTCATGAATTGTAATGCGCATGCGCTTCAGTAATGTGTCGACTTGCAGGTTTTTCGTTTAAAAAAGATACCACAGTGGGCTATTGTAAATTGGCCTTGGGACTGAAGGAAGAGGTTACAATAATGTATCAATTTAGGCTTTTCATATTAAAAAAAGACAAGCACCAGTTTCTGGTTATTGTCCAGAGAGAAAAAAACAGCCTCTGGGGAGGGAAGTGGAGCACAAAGAAGGGACAAATAGCAGGAACCAGCACACCATAGGATACTTTTTGACAAAGGGCTTAGCCCGAAACGCGTCAGAGTGGGTTGTTGCTCCTTTTATGGTGTCTCCCCTTGTCGCTCAATAAAGTAGTTTTTTAACCTATGGTGTTCTGGTTCCTGCTATTTGTCCCTGCGCTGTGCTCCACTTCCCTCCCCAGAGGCTGTTTTTTTCTCTCTGGACAATAACCAGAAACTGTTTTTTCCTGATCTTCAATCAAGTTGGATGCACGCTTACACGGAGTTCCTGCTGTTCGTTTTCACTCCATATAAACAGTGAGTGTACTGTGGTATTACTTGGCTGGCTTCTGACTGTGTCATCTATATGTTCTGTGACCTTATCTGAGTGTGGTTGGTTAAAAGGGGACCGTCTGCCAGTGGTATTTGTGTCCCCCTAGTACCCTATAAATCCCACTCTAGGATTTAAGCCATTATTATTGGCGGTCACGTGTTTATGAACTATAGATTTGGATGACAACCCATGTAATTTCTTCTATCAAATACATTGGAGCAGTTTCATTTAGATTTGTATACCCAGGATTAAGACTACTGATATCCGTTTCATATGGGACTTATTATATGATATACCTGCGAAATATTTCTGTTGCACAATGATTGGACTTTATGTCCTGTCTTTGTCATATTGTCCAGAGAGTCCCGCCATGAGTGCACAAATGCAGCCCGTGTTCCAATAACCCGACAGAACGTACGCGTATTTAATATGGGCCGCGATTAATGCAACAGATGATAAGATGGCAACAGTTGTTCAAGTTTATCAGTATTTTATCGAAAACTATGACTTTTACAAATTTTCGCCAACTCCTCATGTGTGGAAGCATGCAATAAGGAAAAAGTTATGTAGCGATCCATGTTTTTATCATATTGATCCCGAATTTATTGGAGGGTATTGGTGTGTATCACCGGGTTTTTCCTGTATCTATGATCATGCAGACGGCAAAAGGTGAAAGGTCGTGTTAAAACCAACTAAGAAACGACAGTCGCTGGCAAGCAATGCGCCAGCACCAGCTTCCAATTACGGTCCCACCGTCAGTGACAACCCTTGCTGTCTGCCACACACGGATACCTGCAGCCTGAGCCGGATTTCACGTGCAGTTTCGAGCAAGCTTGCATGTACCTAAGCGATTTCCAGCCTCATCAGCTGACAACAGGTGTAGTAGTCCCGCTGCCAACTGTCAACGTGTATGATCAAGAATACTGGAATAGCAGTGGCCCGGCGCCGGCGCCGGCGCCAGCTGAATGGGAATTCTATTGTGAGTAATGTTGCCGTATTTTTTTGTGTTTTTTTTATTTTGAAAATATTAATATCGGTGCGAATCAAAAGTCAAGCGATTCTCCTGTAAGCAATGTCATTGGCTGAGCGGCTGCTACAGTACTGCAGATACTGAACAATTGGTGGAAAGCTAGGCGCATGTTCATTGGAACCTTCTTGAAACGCATATGCGTGTCATCACATCGACGGTAAGCGCATGTGCATGTGAACAGGAGACGCCCCCGATAAAATTATTGGTGGGACTGACTGGGAACTTCTTTAGGGGACTGACCATTACAGTAAAACTTTTCTTTTTGTTTTTCCTCAGAAAAGAAAATGGCAAATGGAGGGATTTCGATGGATAATATCGCTTGGTGTAACAATGCCTGCACATTGCTGAATCGGATTTAAAAAACCACATACCGGAGTCTACAGTTTAGTGGCCGTTGTTATTGATTAGGATAGAATACCTGAAACAGTATACTGATGTTTTCCGAGCGTACAGTATACAATACTTTTTTATATATACTGTATAATAAACCCGAAAAAATAAAAAGTATGCATTTATTCTACATGTATTACAGTACATACAGTATGTGTCTTCTATACAGTACCAGTACATACAGTACTGTACAGTGCAGTACAGTATGTGTCTTCTATTTTTTTAATACTCTTGTGATGTGCAGTACTGAGCATGCCTACAGTATACAGTACAGTATGCCTGGACAGTAGTGTACATTCTAGAAACACTGTATTTTGTTACAGTATCAAAGGAGCCAATGGAACAATTTAAAACAAATCCTTTATTGGTGGAGTAAGTACAAAAACATTTATTTACAAATACTGTACAATGTAAAAACATTAAGTGCACAGCAATTCAAAACATCAACAGGTGTATGGTTTACTGCTAGTGAAAACATTTATGTACAGAAAGTCAAAACATTTACAGTCAGTCAGTATGGTTTACAGTCACATGTTGTTATTAAAAAAATTATTTATTCATAAAATATACAAAACGCAACATCTCCTTTATTAAAAAACGGCAAGTCAAAACATTTACAGTGAGATGATGTGCAGAACAGTCAGTCAGGCCTGCACAACTACAGTCCTCGAGGGCCGCAAACAGGCCCGGTTTTCAGGATAACCTTGACAACCGGGCCTGTTTGCGGCCCTTGGGGACTGGAACAAAACATTTACCAAACATTTATAACAGTTGAACACTCACGCAAATGCGCACTCCACCAGATTGTCCTTCCATGGCCGATGCCTTGCATGGCGCAAAATGCCATTAATGCTGTCTCGAACGCCTTTCATTACAGGATCTGTAATTGAAAAATAGCGCCGCAATTCATCCAGAATGGTCTTTCTTAAATTGTCAGGAAGCGCCTTTTTTTCGCGATTTCCTTCGTAGTTCACTTTGAAGGCCCACTCGCAGTACTGCACCGACACACTTTATTCGAGCAAATACCCGGTATGTACCTGGCAGATACCTGGAATGCGCCGCTCCTCACCTCTGACAAGCCCCGTTGCATTTGCCTTCCCAGCCTGGGTTCATGCCTGGCTGATTGGCGGCTGATCTGTTAAATGATAATGATTAGGATTTAATAGGCTGCAATGCTTAGCGTGTCTACCAGATGGCATAAATTCATGAATTGTAATGCAGTATATATATATATACTGTGCAGTATTGTAGCCAGCGGGAATAAAATGCTTCAATCCCTGCTTGGAAAATAACTCAATGCACTCGGGCAGAAAACAGTCACAAACCTCAATACACCCGGGTATACCCGAATTCGTGGGACTAGCCAAGCTCGAATAAAGTGTGTCGCCAGTGTACACCAAGTAGGACACGTGGTGCTTAAAAATTAACATGGCAAACTTGTGGGGTACACCAGCACTTATCACCCTATACTTCTCCCTGAGTGCTGGTGGCATATTGCACAGGATGATGTCGGGCACCGTATCGATGCGAGCGAATGTAGGTAATCTTCTGTGAGCGGGTGTGCTTGTGGCAGCGGGCGAGAGTAGGTTGTCTGGGAGGAAGCTTTCCTCCTGTCATGGTCGCCGTGTTGTCTCCTGGCATGGTCTTGATGGGGTTGTCATGTTATCCTTATCAACGGCATACATTTACACAGCTATGCCAGTCTCTATCTTCTCCATCCATCGATCCATCTTCTCCATCCATTGATCCATCTTCTGCATCCGTTGATCCATCTAAGCGCAAAGGAGAAAGTGACCCGTGGATTTCAGAGGCACCAGCGGTAGCGTCGTGGACGAGTAGTGGAGAAGACGGGCTGAAGATATCCGGGAGAGCGGCGGCAGAGTCGTCGAAGCGTATTGGAGGAAGTGGTCTGCGGGTTCGATGGGTTGGCTGCCATTTGTTTTGCGTTGAGTTTACATCACCGTATTTCTTCTTGACATAATAAGGCTGACGTCTATTAAAACCATTAGCCTTTGTAGTCAGCAGAAGGTTTTCTTTATTGCCTTAGCCTGTCTCTTTGGCCTTGGCGTGGAAACGGCTGCCACCTTACGCTTTTTCTGTGTGACAGGCACGGCAGAGGTGAGTGGCTTCCTGCGTCCGTAGAATCGGGGTTGATCCATAGAAGCAGATGGCAAAATGCAGTATCTGGACAAGGGCAAGTTCAGATAAAGATCATCGAGTGGTGGGTTATGCAAAGTGTGTAACCTTTTATGCATAGCGACGAGGTACAGGTGTTGAAAGTGGGCGTACTCTAATGTGAGTCATTAACGTATAAATACACCATCCATTTTGTGGATTCACTGCACATTGAATACCCATCGACTAAACATTGAATATACATTGTTGTGTTTGTATTTCTTTCTACTCGCAGCAATGCCTGTTAAAAAGATTTCAAAGGAGCTCAGCATGCGAATTAAGGAGATGTACATGAGCGGACACCAAATTGCAGATATCCAACGCTGATTAGCTACTTCTGGCCATGTTGTGCCAGCAACCACCGTGAGCTATCATGCACACGGAAAAACCAGAGAACGCAAAAGGACACCAACGGTAACTAACGCGTAAGTATATTTATATAACTAATTTTTTTTTTATAAAGTATTGTACTGTAGATCTACTAGTGTACTGTAATAGTGTACTGTACAGTAGATCTACTGTATCTAATTTTATAGTTATTTCGGTATATTTATACAGTATAGCAACGGTATATGTATATCTTTTATATTGCTGCATATTAATAGAACAATATATTGTGTACTGTAGATCTACTGTATCTAATTGTATAGTTATTTTGGTATATTTATACAGTATAGCAACGGTATATGTATATCTTTTATATTACTGCATATTAATAGAACAATATATTGTGTACTGTAGATCTACTGTATCTAATTTTATAGTTATTTCGGTATATTTATATAGCAACAGTATATACTGTATATTGTTTATATTGCTGCATATTAATAGAACAATGTATTGTGTACTGTAGATCTACTGTATCTAATATTTTAGTTATTTCGGTATATTTATATTACAACAGTATATATATTTTTTATATTGCTGCATATTAATAGAACAATATCTCATTGTATACTATTTTTACACCAAATGATGTGCTGTGCTTGTGGCCTACTGCACTGTAACCTACCGGATTGTTTTTCTGTACATTGTAGGGAGACAACTCTTCTGGTCGACAAAATAACTGAGGAGAATGATGAGAAGAGTGCATTAAGGGTCAAATACACTCTCCAGAAAAATCACAATCTGACTGTATCCGAGACCAGCATAAAGAAGATGAGACGCAGAATTGGATGGAAATATGGACGTGTGAGGTTAGTACTGGATAGTACAGGAGGTAAAAGTGTTGTTTAAGAAACTGTACTGTACCGCTAAAATTATTTATTCCTTGTCATTACAGAGCGTACCCCATGATAAGGGACGTTAACAAAATCAAGAGAGTGGTCCAGGCCCAGGCATGGATCGACAGTGGAGAAACTTGCCAGGATTGCATCTACACTGACGAGTCTACTGTATCGCTGGAGAGATTTGCCACCTTTGCATTCCACAAAAAAGGTCGCATATCTATGAAGCCGCGGCCAAAACACCCAGTGAAGATGCATGTGTGTGGTGCCATGTCTAGGCGTGGACCAGGATGCATTGTCATCTTTGAAGGTAAAATATATCAAATATAATGTAGCCTTATGCACTGTACTGTACTAGTGTGCAGTTTTTTGAGCACTTTTCTTTTCTTGTTATAGGAATCATGAATAAAGCTTTCTTCCAAGACAAAATTGTGCCTGAGATTGTGGAATACACCACACGTGAGTTCCCGGATGGTCACCGTTTCTACCAGGACAACGATCCGAAGCACACCGCGTCAACAGCACATATCCTTGAGCGCGGTATCAACTGGGTGAAGATGCCAGCGGAGTAAGTGCGGTAACCGTGTCTCATTTTTTCCCACTGTCTTTACTGTGTACTGTTTCTCTTAAACTAATTGTCCTTTTTTTCCAATGACAGATCACCAGACTTCAATCCGATCGAAATGGTCTGGCATCAGCTGAAGCACCATATCCGAAAAGTCGTGAAACCCTCCAAAAAGGATGAGTTGGCGAAAGGCATACTGAGTTTTTAGAATGATGTACTCACCGTGGATAGCTGCAATAAATATATTGACCATATTGCGACTGTGTTGCCCATTGTGATCGCGCGTAATGGGCAAGCATCAGGAAGGTAGTATGGTATACTGAAGTACTGTACTGTAGTATTGTAAGTACAGTATGATACAGGTAAGTATGGCACAGATTTTTTCTTTCCTTGTACAGTAGTCAGAGTATACAGTAGTTCCAGTATAGACTAGGTTGACAGTACACTATGCCATAATACAATATGCACCTACTGTACAGTACAGTAACTGCTCAATGTATTTATTTCCAGAGAGAGCAGCACCAGCCATCTAGTTACAAAGTATTTAACAGTAGTCAGAGTATACAGTAGTTCCAGTATGGACTTGTTTGACAGTGCTAACAGCGTACTGTAGTCCAATATGGAGTAGCTACAGTATACAGTACACAATGCCATAATACAGTACAGTATGCACCTAACTGCTCAATTTATTTATTTCCAGAGAGAGCAGCACCAGCCATCTGGTTCCAAACTATTTAACAGTAGTCACAGTATACAGTAGTTCCAGTATAGACAAGTTTAACAGTACTACACAGCACACAATGTCATAATACAGTACGCACATAACTGCACTAATTTTTTGTTTTCTAGTCTTTTCAGGAAAAAAGGATGGACTGGGAGAGAGGGGGGGTGTTGTGTAAAGTCTGAACTGTTTGTAGAGTCAAGTGTACAGTATCTAAACAGCAGTAACGATGTACACAAAACCTCTCCTCTCTCAATGAACTACTGTACTGTACACAGAATGAGGAAGAAGATAAAGACGGAAACAATTATATTACTATATATATATATATTATAAATTATATATTATTAAATAATATTATTCTCAATGTGCATTATTCATGTTTATCCACCGGCCCTCAATTTCCATCTGACAGAAGAACTTAATAAAGACTGCATTATGTATTATTCATGATTATTTTTATATTTGTATTTTTTTGTTCCTGATAAAATAAAATAAATATTTATTTACATTCATGCTAATCATAATCATTGACAACAAACCCCCCTCCCCCACACCTACAGTACACCAAAGAAAAAGAATGAATGACAAAACAACATGAATCAGTTAATGGTTTTTAAACTCTCAATTCTCACAGTGCTGTGCAAATCAGATTTGCATATCAAATTCGAGAAGGGATTTTTCCAAAGCGTTACCGCAAACAAAGCCTCAAAGGGTTGGAGGGGGGGGAGGGGTTGGGTGAGTCATGCGCAGTAATCAGCTAGCTCCCATCTCAAAGTGGACTACACACAGGCGCAGTGAGGTGACGCTCGACTAGGGATGGATTAAAAACACAATGACAAGCTTCAGAAAATGAATGACTCTGTGGAGGTGTCTGTCGATAAGAGTTTCAAATCCTTGAGCGAGCCTTGCGTGTGTGCGTGGGGGAGGGGGCTGTATGAAGAATTAGCTGTGCAGCAGTTCAAAGAAATGACATAATTTCAAACGGCAGTCCATCATAATAATTTGATCCCTACACCCCCAAATGCAGTACGTAAAATGCACACAAATCAACCATGTGCAGTCAAACGCACAGGGTCGCAGTCAAAAGCTACAGCACAAATTGAATATCGTAATATCAAGATGGTTCTTTCAGGCTTGTGGAGAAAATAAAAATAAAAAAATTAGAATAATTTTTTTTTTGATCACTCATTCAAGCAAGCAGTGATGGGTGAAGTTACAGGCGCATGCGCAGTAATCAACTAGCTCCCATCCCAAAGAGGATTACACGCAGGCACATAGAGAGGTGATGCTCTGCTAGGGACTGATTAAAAACACAATGACAAGCTTCAGAAAATGAATGACTCTATGGAGGTGTCTGTCGATAAGAGTTTCAAATCCTTGAGCGAGCCTTGTGGGTTTGCGTGGGGGGGGGGCTGCATGAAGGATTAGCTGTGCAGCAGTTCAAAGAAATGACATAATTTCAAAAGGCAGTCCATCATAATAATTTGATCCCTACACCCCCAAATGCAGTACGTAAAAAGCATACAAATCAACCATGTGCAGTCAAACTCACAGGGTCGCAGTCAAAAGCTACAGCACAGATTGAATATCTTAATATCAAGATGGTTCTTGCAGGCTTGTGGAGAAAATAAAAATAAAAAAATTTGAATAATTTTTTTTTTTTTATCACTCACTCAAGCAAGCAGTGGTGAGTGAAGTTACAGGCGCATACGCAGTAATCATCTGCAGTCAAGCAGGAATGTGATTGAAACCAGAAAGACACACGTTCAAAGGAATGGTACTGCACTGTAGATAAGATAAGAAGTTGAAATACCCTGCAGCGCAGTAAATTATCCTGTGTGTGTCCGAGCGAGGGGAGAGCGCTGTATATGCCGAAATGTGAAACTATTACAGTACTGTACACGCCTATGCGTTTCAACAATTTTCAAATGAGACATACAGTACTACAAATGCATGTATACTGTAAATATGCAAATTTACAATTACTGCGCGCGCACAAGCAGACTGTGTACTGACGTAAGTTGAACTGCGAAGGTATTAGACTTCCAAGACAACAGCTCGCAAACGCCCCCCTGAGTTTTTAGATGGCATTGCAGTATTGCAGACAGCAAGAATAAAATGCTAATATCACGAGCGCTAAAATAACACAATTCACTCCGGACCAACAAAAAAAAACGCATCTGACCGAGATTATCCGAGAGCCGCGAATACAGCCGATTTAGGCTGAAGGCGGCCGCCACTGTATGTAAATGGAGACTGTTTTAGGGTGACATTAGATCTTGGCTTTATTGAGCCTGTTCCATTATCCAGACAAAACATACAAAACAACAAATAAACCCCTATCCCTTTGTAAGGGCTAACTTACTTCCCCAAACCCTATATGCAGGACTGGAGGACTATTCCCATTACCAGTCTATCACCCCAAAGTCTCAGGAAGTACCTTAAGCAGGTGGCCCTCCATGTCAGTCCCTGACAGGTTCCTGGGTCCTCATTATATATGAAATATTGGTCTCTGGGTGTCTTGATCTCAGCATAGCCTTTGTGCTCAGGACAGTATCTGTGTGTAGGCTTCTCTGCTCTCCTTATGTCAGCCCAAATGTGAGCTAAGGAATCTCTCTCCTGTTTCCAACAGGAGGCTTTTCTTTTTTTTTAATTGCCTGCTGCACTTAACCAGATCCCTGCTGGAGTTTAGAGATAGTTTCTTCAACAGGGATAAGTCCCTGTTACAGGGTCACTTTTGAACAAAAGTTGTGGCTATCCAGGGTGTTCAGATACCCCAACCCTGTTGGGACCCTGACCTGCCATGACCCCGAGGGTGTCTTACCACAGCTTTGCCAAGTTTGTGGATGGCACCGACAACATTGATGGCTTTTTAAAGGTCTTCAATGACAAATGCGGATGGTTCCGTGTCCCAGCCCAGGATCAGGTCCTACACTTGTCACCCCAGAGACCCCTGAAGGCTTTCCAGGGAATGCCGACAGTGGACAGCCAAGATTATAACCATGTAAAGGCGATTTTACTTGACCAGTATACCCTCAATCTAGAGGATTACTGGACTGTTCCGATCTGGAAAGAAAACTGGCTGGGACACTCACTTGGAATTTGTAGTCCAGCACTGTACCCAGTGGCTTGAATGGTACAGTGCCACCAAATACCAATGACTGCTGGACCTCATATTCCGGGAGCAGTTTTTTCAGAAATGCCTGCCTGAATTCAGAGGTGCTGAGAAAAAACCCAGGATCTACATTGAGGATGCCAGGCTGGCAGACAAGTTTGACAACTCACCCACAGTTTGCAAAGCAGGCACCCTGTCATACAGGGGTCGCCCCAGCCAGGGTGCCCAAAGTGGCTGAGGCTCGTCACCCCACACCAACCTGGAGACCCAAACCTCCTGCTGGGGGAAATGCAGCAAAGTCCACGGAATTTGTGCATGAGCGACGGTGCTATCGGTGCCTTTGGACCGGGCAACTGAAGCCAGATTGTCCCGATCTGCACCGTTCCAGCAACCCCACTCTGGGGCAACGTACCCAAGTGGCAAAAGCAGTCGCCTACGTGGGACTGGTACACACCGAGGAGCAGTGAGCAGCCGTCCACCAGGTACAGTTGAGGATCCAGACAACAGTTCCTGCACCATCCTACAGCCAGCACAGCGGATGAGACAGACGGGCAACAAGTTGCAGCAGTCGGGCTGCAGAGGAAGCATTTGCTTCCAGTGACCATCAGAAATCGCCAGGAATCTGGCCTGATTGACTCCGGTGCCACCATTATTCTGGTGCGACCCAATATGGTCAGCCCAGAGATCTGCTACCAGGAATTGGAATGCAGGTCACTATGCCAGATGGGGGACCTAGGTCAATCCAGTTCGCTTGGGTGTTTCTCGACTGGGGTGCCAGTCAAGGAGTGAGAGATGTGGGTGTCTTGCCAGGGTTGGATACCGAGGTGCTACTCAGTAACGACCTAGGACACCTATTATGTTACATAGTTACATAGTTACATAGTAGATGAGGTTGAAAAAAGACGTAGGTCCATCAAGTTCAACCTATGCTAAATTTAGACAACAGATACTTTATCCTATACCTATACTTACTTATTGATCCAGAGGAAGGCAAACAAAAAACCCCATTAAGGGGAAAAATTAATTCCTTCCTGACTCCAAGAATTGGCAATCGGATTAATCCCTGGATCAACATCCTTCCCATGTATACTTATTTGGTATATCCCTGTATACCTTTCCCGTCTAAAAAGATGTCCAACCTTTTTTGAACAAATCTATTGTATCTGCCATCACAGTCTCCATGGGTAATGAATTCCACATTTTAACTACCCTTACTGTAAAGAACCCTTTCCTTTGTTGCTGGTGAAATTCCCTTTCCTCCAACCTTAAGGGATGGCCCTGAGTCCTTTGTACTGACCGTGGGATGAATAGTTCTTTTGAAAGCTCATTGTATTGTCCTCGAATATATTTGTATATAGTTATCATATCCCCTCTTAGACGCCTCTTTTCTAATGTAAATAAATCTAATTTAGCTAGCCTCTCCTCATAAGTTAGATTGTCCATCCCCTTTATTAATTTGGTGGCTCTTCTCTGCACTCTCTCTAGTTCCATAATGTCTTTTCTTAGGATTGGTGCCCAAAATTGTACGCTATATTCAAGGTGTGGTCTTACTAATGCTTTGTAAAGGGGCATAATTATGTTTACTTCTCTTCCATCCATTGCCCGTTTGATGCAAGATAAGATCTTGTTTGCCTTTGCAGCTACTGCATGACATTGGGCACTATTGCTAAGCCTGCTGTCTACAAGCACTCCTAAATCCTTCTCCCTCAAGGATTCCCCCAATATATCTCCATTTAATTTGTAAGTCGCCTTTTAATTCTTGCATTCCAAATGCATAACCTTACATTTATCTGTATTAAACCTCACCTGCCATTTACCTGCCCACGTTTCCAGTCTCTCCAAGTCCTTCTGAAGAGAAATTACATCCTTCTCTGATTCTATTACCTTACACAATTTAGTATCTCAGCAAAGATGGAGACTTTGCTCTCGATCCCAACCTCAAGGTCATTAATAAACAAGTTAAAAAGCAGGGGTCCCAGTACCGATCCCTGAGGTATTCCACTCACGACAGCCCAACCTGAAAAAGTCCATTTATGACAAACTTCAGTTGTCTGTCCTTTAACCAGTTTTCCATCCAGGTGCATATATTATTACTGAGTCCAATTTTCTTTATTTTGTTCACCAACCTCTTGTGTGAAACCGTATCAAAAGCCTTTGCAAAATCTAAGTAGACCACATCAACTGCATTACCCTGGTCTAAATTCCTACTTACCTCCTCAAAGAAACAAATAAGGTTAGTTTGGCAAGATCTATCCTTCATAAATCCATGCTAACTATTACTAATAATTTTGTTTTCCATTAGGTATTCATGAATATTATCCCGTATTAAACCTTCAAGTAGTTTCCCTACTATTAAAGTCAGGCTTACAGGTCTGTAATTTCCCGGTTGTGATCTAGCTCCCTTTTTAAATATAGGCACCACATCTGCTTTACGCCAATCTTGTGGTACTGAGCCTGTGGAAATGGAGTCCTTGAATATTAACTATAATGGTTTGGCTATTACTGAGCTTAACTCCTTGAGAACTCTTGGATGTATGCCATCGGGGCCAGATGCCTTATTAACTTTATTTTTTTCAAGTCGCTTATGAACTTCTTCCTCAGTTAACCATTGTTCATTAATATGGAGGTTGTGGCTTCCTCCTGCGGCACTACTATTGAACTTGATTCTTCCCTGGTAAACACAGAGGCAAAGAATTTGTTTAATACCTCAGCTTTTTCCTTATCTTCAATAATCTGCCTACCCATCTCACACTGAAAGGGTCCTATACTTTCTTTTCTCATTTTTTTGTTATTAAGGTACTTAAAGAACTTTTTAGGGTTGACCTTACTTTCTATTGCAATCCTTTTTCATTATCCATTTTTGCTAATTTGATTGCCCTTTTGCAATTTTGGTTACATTCCTTATAATTCTGATACGATGTCTCTGTCCCTTCTGACTTAAAGAATCTAAACGCCTTCCTCTTCTTGTCCATTTCCTCCCCTACCTGTTTATTTAGCCACATTGGTTTTGACTAATTTCTTTTATATTTATTACCCAAGGGTATACACTGATAAGTGTGATTTTCTAACTATGTTTTAAAGAGTGCCCAGTTATCTTCTACATTTTTCCCTGCAAAAATATCTCCCATTGTATTAATACTAGATTAGACCGCAGTTTATTAAAATCTGCCTTTCTAAAGTTTAAGGTCTTTGTTGAACCCAAGAAATCTTTTTTTGATAATTTATTTCAAATGAGACCATGTTATGATCACTGTTACCCAAATGTTCCAGGACTTGAATATTTGTTATTACTTCTACATTGTTTGATATGACAAAATCCAGTATTGCCCCTCTCCTGGTTGGTTCCTCAATAATTTGGGTCATATAATTGTCTTTAAGCACCCCCAAAAACCTATTTCCTTTTGTTGTAATGCTAATCTCATTGCCCCAGTCTATGTCTGGATAATTAAAATCCCCCATTATGCAAACATGACCCAGTTTTGATGCCTTCTCCATTTGCAAAAGTATTTTAGCTTCCTCAATCTCACAGATATTTGGTGGTTTATAGCATATTCCCACAAACATTTTCTTTATACTTTTACCTCCACTGCTAATTTCTATCCACAAAGTCTCTACATTTAAATCATTCCCTTCATAAATATCATCCCTTATAATAGGTTTTATATCCGGTTTAACATATAAACATACTCCACCTCCCCTTCTATTTGTTCGATCCTTCCAATAAAGGGAATAACCCTCTAAATTAACTGTCCAGTCATTAGTTTCATCCCACCATGTTTCATTAATGCCTATGATATCATACTGCTCCCTTGCAGCTATTAATTCAAGCTCCCCCATTTTTGGACCCACGAATCCTGAGGTCCTCGTGGAGACCAGGCAGGTAAGCCAGACTGAGTCTGTACTGTTTCCTGACATCCCTTACACATACCTGTTTCCACATCCCCTGACTTAGTGACTAAGGATGAGTGGCCATAGCTAGGTGCACTGTTCAGAGAAGCTGTGCAGTCGGATCCCAGCTTAGAGGACATGAGACTTCAGGCAACCAAGCCTGCCTCTGAGAGTGGGTCAGATAGGTATCTCTGGCACCATGGGCTCCTGTACAGAGAGCATGCCTTTATGCTCCAGACAGAGTATGGGCAGGTAGGAGACAGCTCGTAGTACCCAGGGAGAATAGGCAGCAGTTACCTCAGGTAGCCCACTCCATTCCACTAGCGAGACGATATCAGGGGGTCACCCGCACTAGGACCCGGCTATTGCAGCATTTCTACTAGCCATGGGCCAGTAGCAGATTTTTGTCGCTCCTGTGATGCCTGTCAGTGAGTAGGCAAGTCGGGCGACCGTGTGAAGGTTCCCCTGAAGCCACTAACGGTGATCAGTGAACCTTTCGAAAGGGTAGCAGTAGACAGTAATGGGACCCCTTTATGGTCCCTAGCTGGATGGGGAAGTGCTACATCCTCATGGTGGATGATTTTGCCACCAGTACCCTGAAGCTGTGGCACTTTCATCCATTGAGGCTAGAAATGTGGAAGGAGCTCTGATAGGGATTTTTTTTTTACTAAAGTAGTGATTCCTAGTGAGATTCTGACTGAACAAGGGGCGCAATTCATGTCTGAATTGCTCAGTGTTTCTGGACTACGTGCAGGGTGACAGTCATCTGTACTGCCCCTTACCACCCCTGCAATTAACTATCCCTCGGTTGGATTCTCAAAGCTCTGAGGCTGCTTTATTTAAACATTGATAAGTCCCAGTTACAGCCCCCAACTAAAACACTCTCCCACAAACGATAACCATATCACTATTTTTTTTAAAATGCTGATGTTGGTAGGTGTCACTGTTTCCCTTATCCGAAATGCAGTAAACAGACCGCACACCTCATTGTCCATATGACTTATTGGACTTATTGCGTTAATTATGTTAGTTACAGATGCAACTGCCTGTTGCCAACCGCTTGCCTTACGAATTCGGCACTTTATCCCATCCTATGCTGCGAGATTCCAGTGGCCAGGCTAATGACCCATCGGATTAACACAGCGGGGGTCCATCCATTTTAATGGGACTTGAGCTGTATGAATCCTACCTGTCTTTACCTGTCTGTAAAAGACGTGCAGTAAGAGAAACTGAATCAGTCACCAGGCGATCCCGGGGCTTTTATTTTAATAATACAGTATTGTAGCAGGGCATCTCCGGAGATGAACCGCATTGATTTCAGGTCCGGGGACCCCCTGCTTCCTAAGTTACAGGCCACATTATGGAGTGCGAGTATCCCAGTGGCCATGTTTAAATTCTCGCGCGTCACAGCCCAGGTGATCGGATCTTTCACCAAAGCAAGTGGATACCAACACCCCATAACAGGGCCTGTAACTCAGGAAGCAAGCGGTCCCCAGACCTGAAATCAATGTGGTCAAGCTCCGGAGACCACTGATACAATACTGTATTATTAAAAAAAAATTAAAGTCCCACAATCGCCTGTTAGAGGCGCACAGGTAGAGTGACTGATTCAGTCTCTTACTTCACGTCTCTTACAGACAGTCCCATTCAAAGGCAGGGACCCAGCTGTGTTAATCCCGAAGGGACATTACAGCTGCTGTGGACAATCTTGCAGGGTTTTTGATGGGAATCTTGCAGTTTCTCCTGAGATGTGGTCGAATACCTGTGTATGTGTATGTGTTAGATGCAATTTGGCATATTGCATATGAAATTTAAACAAAGGCCAATAACACAACCTTTAAATCCAAAACCGTTATTTATCTAATTTTACAAATTAAAAAGTAGGCATAACATTAGCTATGCCTTCCCTTTAATAGCAATATTAAGCATGATTAACATGAGACAAAAATTGGAATTTAAATACATTTTTTTTAAACATGATTAACTATTATTTTTTTCGCAACTAGGATTTTAACATTTGAAAACGTTTTTCTTTTTTATTTATTTCATTTATTTTCTTTCTGTATTTTCTTTTTAATTTACATTTAAATAAAATAAACTATTTTTTTTAAAGGACTGAGGATGGTAGGCTCAGTAACAGCAACACTGCAGAAGAGCAAAAGCAGCAGTGTTCAAAATATGTCGGAGGAGCAAGGCCATGTAGTAAGCAGCAGAAACAAATACTGTAGCATGTGGATATTATTGTTTGAAAAGGGAGCAATCCTAAAATAACTCCACTTCGATACTAAGGGTTTCTGTAATATCTAATACCAGTCTAAGATAGAAAATAATCCCTTTAGTGTGGCACATAGAGAAGAAAAACACCCTAATTAAAACTTAATCTTTATTACACTGGCGACACAGTTTATTGCACTGCGGCCAGATCCGCAAGCCGGGAGATTTCCCGGCTTGCTAGTGGCCGCCCCTCGGCGTGCCGCGCATCACCGACGCGCGGTCACGCGTCATCGGGAGCGTGCGCCCCCTGCATGCGCGTCCAGGGCTCCCCGAGGGAGCCCTGGTGTCCCGCGATGTGGGGGACGGCGGCAGGGGGTTCCGGGGGACCCGGCGGACCCGGCAGCGGGAGGGAGAGCGCCCCGATTGGAGGGCGCTCTTCCGCTGCTTCAGCGCGCGCCCGTCACCCTCCAGCACGCGCCAGGCTACTGCTGCGGCCGAGAACGGGCAAATGCTCGAATAAACTCGGCCGCAGCAGTAGGTAACTTAAAATATAACTGTTTGTTGGGGCATTTGTTTTTCCCTGACTCCCCTGCGGATGGACCCCTCAATTGGAAGATCTTTACCCTTTGGACATTTTACTATCACAGTGTGGCATGGATGGTCTCATGGACTATGGTAACTGATGTGAACTGTTAACCATTGTTGATCCCATACTAACAGTCTCTTTTTGGTACTGTGCCTGGTTTGCCTTGATTATACCAAATGCATTTATTGTGTATGTATATAATATATGTATTTGACATCAGCATGTATTTGGCAATTTGGTGCATGTGTTATCTATGCTTGCTGTGTGGTTTTATATTTACTAGGGGTGAGACCGGCCTTGTAGGTTCAAGGGGTTATTGATAACCCCTTGTTCTACATATATTTTGTGCTTATAATTTTTTTTTTCCTTGCCTTGGGTATTAGGGGTCCATCAGTATCTTCATAGGGGATTTCCCCTGTCTGATACATATTCTATCACAGGAGGATGTCAGGGTTTGTTTTAATATTTTTTGTATTTTATGTTTGATTATTTGTGCTGTTAAATAAATTACAATTTTCTTTGATATTTGTTCTGAGTATACTTGAGTGCTGAGTTGGGACGCTTTTCTTTTTCTTTTCATTGTTATATATATAATATAATGTTTAAGGTCGAAACAGCTGCCTGTGGGTGGTTTTCTGGGTATGCACCTTAACCCTGGCTGTGCTCAAAGCTGTGACCATGCAGCAAGCTTAAGCCTATAGGGAACCATGTTAAAAATGGTTTTTGAAGCAAAAAGTGGCACTGTGTGCTCATTTGCATGTCATTTCCCAGAATCCCTTGCTGCAGTGGAAGTGCTGTGTGCTGGGTGATAATGGGGAAAGGCGGGGTTGCAGACCTGCCTAAGACATGCAGATGAGCATACAGTTGTATTTACATTTGCATATATATATATATATATATATGTAACTAGATTTAGTAAATACTTCGATAGTTCAGGTATTAGTGTCCATATTGTGTCCTGGGAAGACAGAGTATACGACCTGATGTCCAAAATAATAGCTGAATGGCCCCCTATGTAAGGAGACCCCTAGACAGGGACACCTTACCACCAAACTACAGATGTTTGTAGTACAGTAGTTTGGTTAGGACATGAATACCAAATGTTGCCACATAGGGGCCCCCGATGAAGCCAGTTACGGTGAAACGTACTTAGGGTACGTCTGACGTCACTTCCGTGTGATGTCGGCTCATCGGAGAGGTGTGGGCGCGCTCCTGTCTGAGTGCTTCGCAGACTGCGTCCGTGGGCAGCAACAGCACTCAGACTACAGGTCATGTGCAATATTATATTAGCTACTTAGAATTTATCTGCTTCCGTTTCTAAGCTACTTCCCAGCACTTATGGGGCTGCCCGATAGACTTGCATACAGGGCAGCAACCCAAGTACCTAGTCCAAACCAAACAACTAATACTAACAATTGTTTGGTAGTAAGGGGTCCCTCTCCAAGGTTCCAACTTACATTAAGGACTATAAGTACTTGCATTAGCTAGGATTAAACAAAGCCACTACCTAGTGTTAACTGATTTTCCAGCTGCTATATATTATTTGGTCCTATGAGCACCCCAGTGGGTGCTGCAGCACACTCCTATGTGGCAACATTTGGTGTGCATGTCCTAACCAAACTACTACAAACATCTGTAGTTTGGTAGTAAGGTATCCCTGTCTAGGGGTCTCCTTACATAGGGGGCCATTCAGCTATTATTTTGGACATCAGGCCGTATACTCTGGGGACTATGCACTAAGCTCCGATAAGTCACTTTTAGACCGCAAGGTGCTCTTCGATCGTGATTTTTGGTTCAACCCGATGCACTAAGCTACGCAAACAGGCACTTTGCGGTCTAAAAATGACTTTTTTCAGGAATTTTTTCTAAGTCCAACTTTGCTCGATCGCAACCCTGTTTGCGTGAAATTCTGCCCTTAAGCGGGATGCACTAAGCAACGCAACCTTAGCAAACGCGAAAGTTGCGTTGATCAGACCACGTCAGGTCAGAGTGGACGCAAAGAAATCTGGACTTAGAAAAAATTCTTGCTTTTTATTTTTGCATGCGCAAAACCCATACAGCAGGCCAGGGGGTGTCCTCGGCTGACCCCGCGGGGGTCCCTGAGGGAGCCAAGGGGGGCGCGCGGGTGACCCCGGCTAACACTGCGGGTGTCCGAGGGTCCCCGGCTCACCAAGCGGTGGTCCCTGTGGGAGTGCGGGGGTCCCCGCGGCCGTCCCAGGGTCCCCGCGGGAGTCCCAGGGTCCCCGCGGGAGTCCCAGGGTACCCGCGGGCCTGCGGTACCAATGTTGCACCTCCAAAAATATGAAACAACAATTATAACTAAATACACCACCCTAACACATACCATACAGTAATGGGCAAAAATACTATTATCCAAATATGGATAATAATGCATTTGGCCATTTTAAATACATATAACATTCAATAAATACAGTCAAAACATATTACACTTACCTTTTACAGGCACCCACGATGAAGGCCGTCTTCATCCTCATCTTCATTCTGCCCATGCCCAAACGGTGCTGCAAAACATGCCCAACAATTACAATAGCCAATGTAATGTCCCCTAACCCCTTAATTACCATAGCGGTTATTAACCGCTACAGTCATTAAGGGGTTAACCCACCCTCACCCACCACTCGGGAGGCCTACACTAACCCCCCACCCCACGAGGCCTAACCACCCTCACCCACTACCCACAAGGGAGGCCTACCCAAATACCCTTGGGGCCAACACACCCTCCCCCCACCCCCAGTACCCACAATAAAAACAATACACTGCCCCACAATAAACATCATTCTATTTATTAAATACATAACCCACCCCCTGTGCCCCCCATAAATACATGATTTATTCTTTTACATACATGGTTCATACCCCAGCCCCACGCGAGTCCCCGGCGGCCTGGCAGGTCACCTGACAGACCTACAGGGTACCAGCAACATGTTTCACACAGGTTCTGGAGGCCTGTTGGTGGGTCCCGCCAAGCGCCATGGCCCCCAGGTGGTCTCCGCGGGGCACCGTGGGCCACAATTGGGTCCCCACGGTAGGCCCACGGATGTCTGGGAGCCCCGGGTCAGGCCCACAGGTGTCTGCCGGGCCTCGGGTGGTTCCCACGCGGGTCTGGGGAACTCATAAGTGCTCACTACGGGTCCGCGGTGCTCCACGGATGTGGGACCACCCCTTCATCCCCGCACCTATGGGTCCGTGGTGTCCTCACAGATGTGGGACCACCGCTTCATCCCCACAGGTGTCACCCGTGGAACCACCAGTCTGATACCCGTGAGATACCCGAGGAGACCGCAGTTGGTCTCCAGAGGTCTCACGCAGAACCAAGGAACCAACCCTGAATGTAAAATAAATAAACCGGACCTATACATACATCCCCCCCCAACACCTACAGTACAATAATGTGCCAAATAACTATTATCCAGATATGGATAATAGATTATTTGCCAATTATTAAACAGATAAAACATGCATAAATCAAAACATGCATTTTTAATCTTAAAATCACCACAGTGCATGTTAAAATAAATCCAGCAGCCAATGCAAATATAAAAAACCAAACTGCAGCTACACAAATGTCTATGAAATGTCACACAATTGCATTGAGTGTGTACATGATGTAATTAATCTGTGCATCATATAACACTATGCAAAATATATGTAACAATAAAATACACTATGAACAATGTCCCCTAACCACCAATGCCATCCTGAAAATTAATTAAAAACTAACCAACATCAATACAATTAGCATCAATCAATTAATCCATTTCCTCAAACAATTAAAATACAATACAAATCAATGATACAATTCCTTATTCAATTGCTAAAGCCAAACCATTGCCAAAACAATTCTAATTTAAAGTAACCACCATCATTCTAATCTTACTACCATAAAGAAGCCATTAGCTAAATACAAATTACATTATTCACAACAACGACAAAATAAAGATGCTAAATACATTATCCATACATGAAAAGAACCTAAACATGAGCCAAACAATCAATTATTATCCCTGTATGTCTATCTCTATAGATAGATAAACATAACATACAGGGGCAATAATACAGCATAAAATACAATGCATTTACATACAAAATTCACATACAATACACCCATTCAGTGTCAGTGAATGTATTATATACATAGATACATTAACTTGCATTAAATGTGAGTGAAAAAATAAAAGACATGAATGAAAAATCATAAAAACCTTTAAAAGTAAAAATAATAAACTTTAATTTTGTTTACTCACCATTAGATGCCCACTCTCTGAAATCCAAGCGACCCGGAAGCACAGGAACCAATCCACAGGTAAGCCATAAAATAGAAAACCATAACAAATCCACGTCTGTGTCTTCTTTCTTCTTTGGGGTCTTCTGGGGTCTTCTGGGGTCTTCTTCCATCTTCTTCCATCTTCTTCCGGCTTCTTACGCCACGCCCTTCTTCTCTTCTTAGGAGGGGTGATGTTCCCTCCTCGGCGACTAGCTTCAAAATGAAGCGACATAGGCTTTTATAGGCCTATGACGTCACATTTTGGTCAAATGTTTCCCACGGTCCTGATTGGGCCGTGAAAAACATGTGATTTGGCCCATGAAAAAAAAATGATGACGTCATTTAAAGGCAATGAAAGCACAGCCAATCAGAATGGCTTTGCTTCAATTGCCTTTAAGATGACGTCATTAAAAGAAACATGGCCGGTCTCACATGATACGGTAGCCAATCAGAGCGTGGGAACTCCATCTCATCTCTGATTAGCTCTAGTAGACCATGTGACAGAGGCTTGGGGGAGAACGGATGTGACGTCTTTGAAAGCCTGTCACATGGTACAAGAGCCAATCAGAGTTGGGATGTACCTCCCAAGCTCTGATTGGCTACCATACCATGTGAGACCAGCCATGTTTCTTTTAATGACGTCATCTTAAAGGCAATTGAAGCAAAGCCATTCTGATTGGCTGTGCTTTCATTGCCTTTAAATGACGGCATCATTTTTTTTTCATCGGCCAAATCACATGTTTTTTACAGCCCAATCAGGACCGTGGGGGTGTATTGGTCCCAAGGGTATGTGGGTAGGCTTCCCTTGTGGGTAGTGAGTGAGGGTGGTTAGGCCTCACGGAGTGGGGAGTTAGAGTGGGAGGGAATGTAGGCCTCCCGAGTGGTGGGTGAGGGTGGGTTAACCCCTTAATGACTGTAGCGGTTAATAACCGCTATGGTGATTAAGGGGTTAGGGGACATTACATTGGCTATTGTAATTGTTGTGCATGTTTTGTAGCACCGTATGGGCATGGGCAGAATGAAGATGAGGATGAAGACGGCCTTCATCGTGGGTGCCTGTAAAACGTAAGTGTTAAATGTTTTGACTATATTTATTGTAATTTTTATGTATTTAAAATGGGCAAATCCATTATTATCCATAAGTGGATAATAGTAATTTTGACCATTACAGTACTGTATGTGTTAGGGGGTGGGGGGGATGTGTGTTGTTTATTGGGGGCAATTGTCCCCAATTAACATGCTAGTATGTGTTAACCCCTTCATTGCCTTAGCAGCTATCCGCTAATGTAATGAAGCTGCATTAATGTATTTTTATTAATAGTGTGCGGGAGCAGGGTGTCCCCTGAGCTGAACCGCATTGATTTTTGCCTCAGAGACCCCTTGCTTCCCGAGTTACAGGCCCCGGTTTGGGGCATCGGTGCCAGTGCGGACGCCATCTTTATAGAGCCCACGTCGCGTATTGGACGCTATAAAGATGGCGGCGGCACTGGCACCCGATGCCCCATACCCGGGCCTGTAACTCGGGAAGTAGGGGGTCTCTGAGGCAGAAATCAATGCGGTTCAGCTCAGGGGACCCCCTGCTCCCGCACACTATTATTTAAAATACATTAATGCAGCTTCATTACCATAGCGGATAGCCGCTACGGTAATGAATTATTGTTTATTGTTATGTGTATTTTAATACTAGTGTAGATGTGCAGGGGGTCTCCTGAGCTGAACCGCATTGGTTTCAGGTCCGAGGACCCCCTACTTCAGGAGATACAGGCCCCTTTATGGGGTGCCGGTATCCCCTGCAGAATGTAAATAACCCGGTCACGTGACGCGGGAGCTTTAAACTGCAGGGGATACCGGCACCCCATAACGGGGCCTATATCTCCTGAAGTAGGGGGTCCTTGGACCTGAAACCAATGCGGTTCAGCTCGTGAGACCCCCTGCTCATGTACACTATTATTAAAATGTATTTATTTAGTGTATGATCGCCTGTAACAGTCTTGCATGGAGATAGCAAATCTCCATGCAAATGTTACATGCGGCTTTTTTTTCTATCAGCTAGCGAACGGAAAGGTCCAGAACGCTAGCAGGGGGCAAAAAAGCAACACGTACGCTGTGGCTGTTTTGAGCTATTTTGAGCAGGTACGTTAAAAATGGCCTCAAGGCCTTAGTGCATCGCGTCCCCGGCTTCACTTTTTAACGAACCTGCTTTTTGGCCAAATCAGAACGCAAAGCCATTGAGCTTAGTGCATAGCCCCCTCTGTCTTCCCAGGACACTATATGGGCACTAATACCTGCACTATCGAAGTGTTTACTATATCTAGTTACAGATATATATGTCACTGTGTTACTAGTATTAATAGTTACACTTACCCACACCTCTTCAGTTCTTTTAATTGTTTTTAGTAAGTTTTGTGTCTTGATTTTGTGGAGTCCAAACAGTTATATTTTAAGTTATCTAATAAAGATTATGTTTTAAATAGGGTGTTTTTCTTCTCTATGTGCCACACTAAGGGGATTATTTTCTATCTTAGACTATCAATTATCCCTTTTCCCTGTGAGCACCACCCTTCACATTCTGTTTGGCGATATTCCGTCCTGATGTAGAGCAGGGTACTCTCTACATTATTTACAAACGCAGTTTTCACCTTGTATCAATATCTAATACCATCATGAAAAGTCGATGATGGTGTACCTCAATATAACCCCATGCTTTAAAAAGGCAAAGATATATCAAATTTAAGAAGCTAGCAGAGATTACTGTATTGACAGTAAAAATAATTCTCTGTTCTGTACCAGTATTTATATATTTAACCTGTGTTGATTATTTTTGGATTGCTCAAATATCCATTTTGTTGCTGTATAGGGACAGACCCAGAAAAGAAAGGAAGAGGTCAAGGAGTGACAGTAAGGATAAGTACAGCTGAACACTGTTATAATGCGGTGCTTGGGGGCCAAAGAATGATACCGTGTTCTAAAAAATTAAAAAATGGCTGCCGTGATCAGGGTTTCTGTGTCTGCCGGAGGGGGAGAGCTGGGATAACTCTCTCAGCTCTCCCTGAAGCTGGCGTCGCAGCGGCACCCCCCAAGCAGGACTAAGCAGGACTACCCGGAACAGCAGCTCATCTGTGAACAGTGCAGGAGAAGCTGGTGAGTCTGCAAGTTGTGGGGGGGAGCTGAGGAAGGATCTCATGCAGCCTGGAGAAGCTTTCTCTGTGTAAGCCCACCCTCTCTCCTCACCCCCAGCGGGTGTGTGTGTGTGTGTGTGTGTGTGTGTGTGTGTGTGTGTGTGTGTGTCTCTCACAAACCTTTAATCATAAATACCCTGAAAACCATGCTGATGGAAGAGTCACCTCCATATCCTTAGCTATAAAACAGCAAGGAACAATAGTCTATTAAGGTCCACACTGATATTTCATAGCATGTGGCTGGGGCTATAAAACCTTTCCTTGCTTTAATCAAGACATCAGGTTGAATTACCCCAGGGCATATACTGTAATCTATAGGGCTTCCCACAACCGCTCCAAATGGTGGAATTGGTGGTGGTGGTGGTGGTGGTGACACCTCAAATGCTTGCTGAGGACCCTTGTCCACTGTCACAACCTGGCTCCATTGTCTCTGGTTAGTGGTGGATATTGGGGAGAAGGAGGATGTTCCACAAGCAAGGAGATGGGTGGAGAAGCAACAGTCACTACTCAAAGCAGGGGTGGACCGTGTATCCCGCCTGGTGTTCTGGGGTGAAGTAGAAGAAGTGGGTGACCAATGCCTCTTCAGCAGGGGGAGATGATGGTTGCTCTTCCATGATCACCCGGAGCTGCATGATCACGTCTGGAGACAGCTGGTGCAGAGGTTCACTGATGCAGTCTCTCCAGAACTTAAAGGTGCTTATACTACAAGTGTTGCAGAAAGCACTCAACCCTAGCCATCCTCCACTTTTGACCCTATGCCCTACTGCATATCAAATCACAGAGTGTACAGTACCACATCAGATGAGCTCCCATTGCTGGACAACTGTATGTACTGTATGTCAACCCAATGGGATAAATTAAGATACAGTAATTAGTGAGTAGATTTGGAAGAGTGCTGTACATCCTGTATCAGATAAGACTGAAAAGCAAACAGACCTTGATGAAGCCTTCAGCTTAAGGCAAAACATGTTGGAGGTTTCTAATCAGTCACAGATAAATCAATAGAGCTTGTTGTAGATCAGATCTGGTGCTGTGAGGTACCCATAGGAGGGGAGTATGACCTGGTATCAAGCGCAGTTGGTTCAAGGGACAGCGGGAAGGAATGCTGGAACACCTCATTGCCGCCAGGGACTTCTGGAAAAATAAATACACAGCAAGCTTAGGACTCAATTGGACTACAAAACTCACTAAAGTTAAAAGAAGATACACATTGTTACAGGAGACCAGGATTATCAACACCTTTTTATACCTGGATCATTGATTGAGCAAAGCAAAGATGTAAAATATATTGTAATTTATTTCAAGAAAAAACATACACACAATGTAACACATTATACAGGGTTAACACACTTACTGGGAATGGGGCTAATGAATAAATATATCCTTTAAATTAAATTCACCAAAATGACCTCTGTAGGAGCCCTTTCCACAAGACCAGAAAGTCCTGGAACTGATTTCGGCATGCAATGCCAGACGTGACTGCTACGTTCTTCAGACGTGGGACTGAAGAATTCTTGAGTCAAAATGTTTTAAGCCGGCTCGCGTCTATTCAGTACAGAGCTTCTTTGAATTTGCCACTCTTGGTTTGGCGCTTGGAATATCACCTCCTCATTGGCTGCAAGGCTCATTATAGGTTTCAGCGTCCCATTCAAAAACCTCTACAGCCTATCAGAGCATGGGAATGCTCCTGCCATTCAATCACTGATTTGCTGGTATTGTAAAGCCGGCTGCGTACTGTCACAGTAGCTTATGATAAGATATAATTAACACCAAATATCTGGGTTGAACTGAACGAGGCTTAGATACAGCCAACAAATTATCCTTTGGCGTCGTTATATAGACGATATCTTGTGTGTATGGGAAGGTGATGAGGTGTCTGTCTGTTCCTTTCTCTCCTATCTGAATACGAACGATAGAAATTTGATTTTTACACATGTATCGAACCCACAGAGTATTAACTATTTAGATCTTCAATTAACAGCATTGGACAATGGGAATGTTTCAACAAAAGTTTATTTCAAAGAAATCGATGCCAATAACATTCTAATGGCTAATAGCAACCACAAAAAATCGTGGATTACGAACATTCCCAAGGGCCAATTTATTCGCGTTAAGCGAAAGTGTAGTGGGGAACAAGATTTTGAGATACAATCAAAAGCATTGTTTGACAAATTTGTGGAGAGAGGGTACTCTAGTGCTAGTTTAACTAGAGATCTAGATGCAGTCCGATCTATGGATAGACAGCTGATGCTAATCCCAAGAAATAAGGAATCACATAGGGGACAAAGTAATGTGCTGGAAATACCTTTTATTACTACATTTAACTCAATGAACAAGAAAATTGAAAGCATAATAAGAAAACATTGGGCAATTCTAAGTTCCGATCCAGTACTAAATAATCATATATCTGATTTTCCTAAATTCACCTACAGGAGGGCCAAAAATTTAAAAAATGCACTAGCACCCAGTGATGTGGGCTCTGCCCGCACAAAGCCAATTACAAAAATCTGGCTTGGGGATAAACCCCTAGGAAATTATCAATGTGGGAAGTGCTCTATTTGTAGGTATGTACATCCAGAGAAAAAAACTTTTAAATCCTTTACAACAAATGAAATCTTTGCTATTGACTCTTTTATAAATTGTAATACGACCCATGTGGTGTACATGATTAATTGTGAATGCGGCCTACAATATGTGGGTCGCACCAAAAGATGCCTTAAAATCAGGATACAGGAGCATGTTAGAAACATTAAAGCAGGTTATGAGAAACATAGTGTTTCTCGCCACTTTGCATCACATCATAATAAAGACCCATCTAAATTAATGTTTAAAGGTATCAAAGTGGTCCCTAGGGCAAGAAGGGGAGGAGATAGAACTAAAAGTCTCTCATACCAAGAAACATTCTGGATTTATCAACTTAACTCCCTATCCCCTAAGGGGTTAAATGAAGATATTGATATCTGGTCTTTGTATTAGTTGTGTTTTTCTGCTCCTGTTTATATATGCTGAATTGCAACGAATCATGCATGTCTTTAAACTTGTTTTATATCTCTTTCAGATACTCACTGTTCGATTTTAGGATATATATCTGTTTTTATAAATTGTATTTTATTGTTGAATGTATAAAGATTGTACTAGATATTTTGTTTTTTCATTTGACATCATTGTATTGCAGCTTTTTGAACGAGCTAGTCACTGCACCTTTAATGTTTTTGAGCAGCAACTTGACACCATGAAATCTAATTGATTAATTAGTGGGTGTATTTATATGTGTAACCCCCCCCCATCTGCATACATTCCCTGAAGAAGTAACCACGAGTTACGAAACGCGTTGGAGGGTGTCAGTGCTCGTTTTTATTACCCTCTTGTTGGTGTTAACACTCAGTAAGTGTTTCCCTGTCTCACACAAGACTTTGTGCCTATTACATCTTCCTAAGAAGCCGCGTGTATCCTTAGCTACACCGCACTGAGTGAGACCTTGCAGGCGGTTCGTTAGAATAGTGCGACCGGACTTTGACGTCACGATCGGGCGCTCCATGGAGAAGTAGCGACACGTGACTAACGTGCTTGGATGCGGATGTGAGCGGAGGCTGCTACACGCGGATGAGGACAGTTGCTCCAGGACTATCCGGCAGCAGAGACTGAGACCTGCCCCGTCTTGAGTGAGAGGGAGACGGCTTCCATAACTACCAGCTTGACATCAGATGAGGAGAGATCCCCTGCACCCTACAATTGAGTGAGGAGTGCTGTCTGGAGCTGTGTACTGGTGTGGTATACCCAATTACCAACTGCCTATATTTTACTCTATTGATGTACGCAGATTATATATATTTTTACAAGTAAACTTTTATTTTTATTGTACTTCACTATGTGCGTTGTGCGCCTTGTTTTTTTGTCTCTTCTATAGCTCTAGGGGTGCTGGGACACCCCCAAGAAGGGCTGCAGATGCATCATACGTGACTTAACTACATTCAAGGTTGATTTTTTCTGATTATAATATCACTGTGCACTGCATATTGCCTATTGTGTTTCACTAATTATTAGCTGCGCACCAATCACCTATTTGTTCATCTGCTGATTAGTACTTGGTCGGTTGATTAGTACTTAGTGTAAACAATCAGGCAGTTAACTTTTGATCACAGTGCTTAGGCTCAATCAGCCGGCTGCCCTTCATGATCTATTAGCATAGCAGATGGAGTCTGCATTGTCAGAGCAGATCCAAAATACCATACATATACACTTTAAAATCTACACATATTAATAAGTTCCATTCTGGTGGGCTCAGTGGGTCGAAATTTGACAGTTTTTAATGCCTAAAGGGACTCCACACATTGGCCAAATATCAACTCTCTGCGACCTCCAGAACTGGAGATACAGAAATGCACTTTAAAACATTAAAATACAGGATTATAATGAAACATGGGAACAGGGGAACATACATTTTCCTGACATGACAAGGTGTAAGCCACATTCCTGGACCGCAGTCCAGTTAACCCCTTGCCTCCCTGGTGAGGTCAGGGGTTGGCCATATGGGGTGCAACCCCTTTAATACCGGGCCAACCCCCCTTTCCCTCTACACCTCCCCTTCTTAATGGGTGACCTGTGGCCCACTGGCCCTAACGGGGAGTGGAGCACTGCTGGCACCATTAATGAACTCTGTCTCAGAGGGATAGTCCTGACGTGAAAATCCATCAGTATTGCTGTTTTCACTACCCTTTTTGTGCTGAATAGTAAACTCAAACTCTTGCAAGGCCAAGCTCCACCTTAGCAACTTGGCATTCTCCCCTGATGCCATCTGCAGCCAACTCAGGGGGTTGTGGTCTGTGAGGACCGTGAAAGCCCTTCCATACACATAGGGCTGGAGTTTTTTGAGTGCCCACACAATGGCCAAGCACTCTTTCTCAATGCTGGCATAGGCCACTTCTCTGGGGATTTATTACACTTTAAAGGGGATGAGACTGCTCATCCGTTAATACACAATAATTACGTAAATACTGGGCAGGTGCTAATAAGGGACAAATAGACATATATTATAACAGTGTGATCCAAGAAGGATCAGAAAGGGTCCCTAAAGTACACAGCACTCAATGCCGGAAAATAATGAACTGAACAACAATGATCCGACAGGAAAAATTACCTGTATAGTTAACTGTATAGGGAATTAGTAACCCTCATGATACCAATAAGTCCAAGAAAATAATAAAGTTTTATTAGTATAAATACTCATTAAAAACATACATATATAACATTCAAACCTATTAAAATACCCAGTTCAGAGGTGGCTAGTATAGTCAGTTATATCTCAGTGGACCATCTATATTGATAGTCAGTAATATATTTTTATGCTAAGTGTTTACACTGTGACAAACGCCCCTCTTTTGTAGCGCTGACATCTGTCTGGGTTCTTCCCGACACAGTCTTCTAGGGTTATTTATACAAAAAACAGGTCATTCAAAGTATTACATTGCTTAACTCAGGCTTCTGCCTGCTTTATTTTCATCCCAGTAAGGGACTGCAGCTTTAACATGTGTAGGTTAGAGGCACTCAGATATTTTCATTCAGCGGTTTACTCATATCAGTGTTATAACATTTCACACAGTGTCACTTTTAAGAAATAAAAACCAAATCATATAAAGAAATCCTATCCCTTTCAGGGATCTAACTACACATCAGAATCAGCCTCTAACTGCCAACTAACTGGGCCAGCTAACCTGGTTCCCCAGCTTAAAACAATGCCCTCTCATTTAGGGTCACTAGATACAGCACAGTCTTTTAGCAACAGCAATAAACATTTGTTTTGTCTTATCTGTTCGTGGTGGGAACACGGTCCCAAGTGTCCAGGCAAATCCTCTGGTACTGTGATACTTGGAGGGGCCGTCCACCCCAAAACTGGATACAGGGGAGCAGCGATACCCCCAGCCTCCAGGCTCTAAGGAGAGAGACTGAAATGCAAACCTCTCCGCTCTAAATACCTGTGCATGTGATTAGGAGAGCAGGTGAGGGAGAACTAGACCCATTGTAATCTGTGGTCTGGATTTTCCATGCACCAGCCTGAGTTAATGTGAAGCTGTGGAATGGATCATTTTAACTATTCCTGCACTTTCTGACCTAAAACGGGGCAGAAAGCTGCCTAACATCTTTGGACTATGTCACAACACTTATAAAATGTATATTTTACACTTTAATTTCATATTGATTATTTCCACAACTTGCATGTTTGACAATTTTGAGATACACATACTATCTCTACATAATTATCACCTTTACCCATTTCTGTTTTTTATTGGATTCTTTGACCTTTAAACCAACACTTTTGGATACATCTTTATATTAATCTTTTTATTGAACAGTAGCAGAGGTATTTTGTGATTTTGGGGGTTCTTTGCAGTCTTTATGGCTAAGCATAAAACAGTAGGAGTAATATTGTTTATCAGATACAGTAGGATTCTACAGAATCTCAGAGATCAAAAGGGTCCATAGTGGTATCAGAACAGTTGATTGTCTAAGAGTAACCCCTTGGTTTACTGTAGGTTATATTTTTAAAAAAAGTGTAAAAAAAATAGTGATGACTACTGCTTTAAATATACATTTAATGATGAATGTTGTTTCATAAAGTCTGGTGAAGGGTTGTCTTGATGTGCAGATTCTAAAGTCCTTAGTTGGTCTGATAGAAATGTAATGTTTCAAATATTATTTTTCCTATATGAAGCAATGATAATAAATGTCCCTTTTATTACTGCCTTTTAAGACTGTAAGTGGAGATAAATCATTAGTGGAATCAAGATTCATTTGCCAACTCCTTTTCAATAACGGTTTTGACTTCTGGGATTGCAATGAGAGATTAATGTAAGAGAAAAAAAAACAGTTCTGGAGGTCAATTCAAAACCTTCTGCAGTAGCCTTTAATGCGGCATAATCTGACAAAGTGGTGGGAATTATTGCAGCAATTTTTAAGATTGAGAACAGCATGGGTTAAAATAATATATTCTATGCAGCAAAGACTAAAGTTAGGGGAGGAAAAATTGAATTTTTCTTATTTGTGAGGTGGCGAGACTTTAAGCATGTATCCATTAAATAATAAATGGATTAAAACTGCATAGAGTTCCCTTTAAATAAAAAATAACCTTCTTTAGATATACTTAAGGTGGTAACAAATTTATCGGAAATCTTGTTCCGAGATTCTTGGGGAGGATATAAGGCAGGAGTAGTAACTTCCGATCCAAGTGGAATATCTTTGCAATTGTGAATCTCCCTTGTTTATTATTTTAGAATCAGATATTTGAAATTCTATAATTTAATGAAACAATAGCAACACGTCTCTTTTTGAAAATGGGTCAGTGACTTGATAAATATTCAGAAAATATATCTTTAAGCATAAAAAAAAGAGGATTTAGACCTTGGACATTTTGAGTGATAATTCTAAGAATGAATGATACAAATTATAACAATCAAAACAAATTGAGTTTTGGTAAATCCAGAAACTAAACCAAATTGTTACCTTTTTATAGACTCAAACCCACGTACAATGCTAAAACACAAGATCTCATTTTACAGTGGCGACCAACTTTATTCTAACTCGGCTAGCTCCGCGAATTTCAGATTATACCGGTGATGTGCGGTTTTGTGTCGTTTTCTCCCGGGGTGTATTGCGTTATTTTCGCGGCTGTGATTTAAGCATTTTATTCCCGCTGGCTGCAATACTGCAATGCCGTGTAAAAATGCATGGGGGCGTTTGCGAGCTGTTGTCTTTGAAGCCGAGAAATTCATTAATTGTAATGCTGTATATACTGTATATATACAGTATATACTGTATAACAACAACCTCTATAACCCCTAACATACACATACAGTACTGTATATGCACATCAATGATACTATAGGCCGTCCCCTGGCGAGATGTGTTTGCAGCAGAGAGAGATCCGCGGCTCTCTCTGTGCAAACATCGGCACATAAAAAATGATTTAAAATACATTTTTATTCATAGTGTAGATGTGCAGGGGGTCTCCGGAGCTGAACCGCATTGGTTTCAGGTCCGGGGACCCCCTGCTTCCCGAGATACAGGCCCCTGTATGAGGTGCTGGTATCCCTCTGCATTTCAAGGTCCCGATCACGTGGCCGTGGCATGTAAACAAAGCAGAGGGATACCGGCACCCCCTAAAGGGGCCTGTATCTCGGGAAGCAGGGGGCCCCCGGACCTAAAACCACAGCGGTTCAGCTCCGGAAACCCTTTGCACATCTACAGTATGAATAAAACACATATATAAATAAACACTCGTTCCTTACCTTTGCGGCTATGTGCTATGGTAACGAAGCAGCATGACTGTATTTTTAATAATATTGTACAGTGAGCAGGGGGTTCCCTGAGCCACAAATCAAAGCTCAGGGGACCCCCTGCTCCTGCACAATATTATTAAAAATACAGAAATGCTACTTTATTACCATAGCTGATAGCCGCTAAGGCAATGAAGGGGTTAACCCACCATGCCCGCTTTATTGTGGGTAGCGGGGGTGGGTGAAGGGGGTATTTGGCCCTTGGTCTGAGTTTAGGACTTGCGGGGGGGTTGCGGGTGCACTTAACCCCTTCACGGTCGTAGCAATTAATACCGCTACGGTCATGAAGGGATTAACCCCTCCCGCTACCCCCGCTACCCCCTTCACCCACCCCCACTATCCACAATAAAAAAAATTCACACACAGCAGCCGCCCAAAAAATAAATAAACAAATCTAAATAAATAAATAAATACATGAATATAAATAAATAAATTTAAAATACATTTTTATTCATAGTGTAGATGTGCAGGGGGTCTCCGGAGCTGAACCGCGTTGGTTTCAGGTCCGGGGACCCCCTGCTCCCCGAGATACAGGCCCCTTTATGAGGTGCCGGTATCCCTCTGCATTTAAAGGTCCCGATCACGTGGCCGCGGCATGTAAACAAAGCAGAGGGATACCG